>NC_137456.1:260170958-260421366 GCF_964235325.1 Thermobia domestica
CAATCCTTTCGACAATGAGATCTCGAAAACTACATGCTAGAAACGTGCCGTTTTCGCTGGTCGATTTCAAATTTTGTGTAAATTGTCCAGTTCTCATTCAAATTTTCAAAACCCATGTCGTTATTGTTCTATTCAACATTTTAGGGGCCGTTTTGAGCCCATAAAATTGTTCCAGACCGGAACTACTGTGTTAGGCAACCCATTGCGAGGGCTGTATCTACTAAGGAAAGAGATTTCATATAATCATGCAGTAGGAAGAATTTTTATCTGGGCAAAGAGACATTTATTAACTTTATTTAGTATTGATAAGCATTTCTTTATTTTTGGAGTGTTTTACCCAATGAACACCATATATAACTGACATTTTAATTAATTATATATGTAATGTATTTGCTTATTACATACTGCATGCAAGAAGAAAGAAAACACTGGTCATACATGACTTAGAAACTCCAACCAGAAGTAGGCTTAAATTTTGCAAACGGTGAAAGATATTGAGAAAAAATATCCCCTTTTTGATACTCCTTGCCGATTTTTTAAAATCAAGACTTCTTTCACTTGGGTCTGTAAAGGGACATTTACAGATGTTGTGAGGAATGAGGAGATTTATGCTCATATGCGAATGATGCGCTGTGTAGAGAGCGCAGGTTCAGCTAGTCTATATATTAAAATGATAGGTTTACCTAGGTATATGTGTCCCCATTCCTTTCGAGAATGAGATCTCGAAAACCATAAGTGATAGAAATGTGCCGTTTTCGCTGGTCGATTCCAAAATTTGTGTATATTGTCCAGTTCTAATTGAATATTTTAAAAAACGTGACCATTATTCTTTATTGCATTTTTAAGGGTTACACTGGAAGTACGGAAATTTAGAAAAAAAGGTGAAGAATCATATCCTACGGGTCCTACGGGTTATACATTCCAACACAACATAATTGTATACAGGGGTTGCATATCTCTCAGTCGTTTCTTTTATGGCTAAATGATGAAAACCGAAGGATAACTATTTCTCCAGGCTAAGATGAATCTATTGTTTGGAGTGTTTTGCCCAATGAACACCATATATTACTGACATTAAAATTATTTATGAATGCAATGTATTTGCTTATTATGTACTGCATGCAAGACGAAAGGAAACACTGATCATACATGAATTAGAAACTCCATCCGGAAGTAGGCTCAATCTTGCATTCGAAAAAATCTCCCCTTTATGATACTCCTTGCCGAATTTTTTCAAGACGTCTTTCACTTGTCCCTTTCATTTGTAAAGGGACATGTACAGATGTGAGGAATGGCAAGGAGATTCATACTCATATGTGAGTGATGCACTGTTTAGAGAGCGCAGGTTCAGCTAGTTTAGATTATTATTTTAATTGTTGTCAGTGTTCGTAGCCAGTTCTGCATGGAGAAATGCCTCTTAAAATGTTTTGGGCTCATAGAAATATCTCTTTAATATCTGTGTATCATATAGTATCCCTCTAATACTTTACAGTTATACGAATGTGTAATATTCTATTGGATAACTCGAAATGTCAAGCAAATTCAATCCATTTTGATCTGAAACTAGTCAGCTAATGTTCACACACAACTCCCTACAATATGGTAGCCTGAACGAACGAACGAAAAATATTAATTCACTCCGCTCTAAGACGGAGAAGGACGTCTAACATTTGAGGAAGAATTGTGAAGCAGCTATTTCCATGAAGTGCAAAAAATCAGTGCTGTAAGTTCAGTTAATTTTCTTTGTTTGAAGGTGGTCATGTCTGATTAGAGGCTTCAGAAAAAATCCAAGCCGCTGATTGGTTGTTCTCAGAAATAGTTTTGTACGTGATAATGTCGATGAAACTCTCTGGGAATCCCTGGAGAATGGCGCTTGATACGGATTCTTAAGATCTGTGCAAATTTATGCATAATGGACATTATAACGATCCAAGGAACTTTCATTGTTACTTGAATGCAACTTTAAATGGTCTGATTCCAAAATAAAACTGTTACAATTTGCACATCACGTTATTTGATTCGTAAAATAAATATTACAAATGACAAATAAAGTTTAAGCTTAAGAAAGGTAAAGTATTTATATTATAATTTATTAAGACTACAAACTTTACTACAAGAATGTTTTGCTCTTCACACAATATTCAATAAATACTAAGACAATGTGTCTATTCCCACTCAGTTGTTGCAAATGCAGTCACAGCACTGTAATACATAAACGGGAATCTTTAATTCATAAAATCGGTCAGTGTTGCCGTTTAGCAAGAAAGGAAACATGCATTATGGAGAGCTTGTTTTGATGAAAATAACATGATTTCGCTACGAATCTTCTGTGCCATTCTTAAACAACAAATAGAATAAATGTCAACATATATTTCTTCCTACTTAAATTTAAATACACAAAGACACCTTCCTCACTGCGACGTGTGTGGCTCAGTGCTTCAAAAACAGAATAAACTTTTTATTTTAGCTGCTGAGTGACTTTTGCTGCCTACTACATTCACTAAAAGACAACAAACAGAAGAACCACTTACCTGTCAGCTTTACGACCCATTTATAAGATTGTAGAAAAAGCGAAAGTGCGTTTTAGCTGCCTTCCAGTGAAATATAGCACAGCATAAAATCTACTATCATTCTGGGCCGTATTTGAATATTCCCTTGATACATATCTGCAGTGTATAAGGGAAGTCGTCATACTCAGTACCAGTAGATCGTATAGGGAATTTCAGGGTACACAATACTCTTTTTAAATCCGAATACCTCATATTCACAAAAGGTATTTGGACAGTGATGCACAGGAATGAAGAATGAATAGAATTTTCTACAGATATTGCTCACGTCAAAATTTTGGAAATGACCTTGAGACAATATTTATCATTTGATGCTTCCAATTCTGTCAGCTCTTTTCTAATTCGTTATAGTAATTTCTTTTGCATCGCAAAGACGCAGCCTTCGTAGATGGTCTAGTGGGAAGCGCGCGCACCTTCGTGCAAGGGTCCACGATGTGAATTTGGTGAAGGAACCTTAAAATTGGAAGATACTGATTCGTATTCCACCTTAAATTGAAGGTTCACGTCTCGTATAACCTCGATGTTAAAAAAAACAGCTAAACTGCAATTAACCAAATGAAATGAAATCTTTCAGTTTAACGCTCCTCGATTTTACTGTTTATGCTAAGAGTGGCGAGTGAATGATGATGGCAAGTGAATGATGGAGGCAAGTGAATGATGGGAAGTGAATGATGGAATACTCGATGGAATGAAAATGTCTGAGGAAATGGAAGTATCCTGATAAAACCCACGGACACAATGTTGTCCACTTCAAAGTTATTTAGCCGGGGATCGAAGCAGGGACTCACGCACCTGAGGTAAGCGCTCTACCACTGAGCCACCGTGCCCCCTTCAATCAACTAAATAAAACATGATTTGACTGTTTGGATATCGCTAAGTAACGATTTTTTTGTAAATGTATAAACGGTTTCAATAGGATTGCCAACTCGAAAAAAAAAAAAAAACTTACCGGCACCTGTTCATAATCCTCAAAATAGATCACTAATAACTGTATTTTAAATTTTGAAACAAATAGTTCAGCTTGACAAAAAATATCGGTGTGCCGGTAAAACACAGGTCAGTTGGCAGCTTTGGATTTCAATCAGTTAATAAATGTATTTCTTTCGTACTTCTTTCCTAAAGAACTATCGTTTATAAATAGTAAAACTGCCTACACTTGGATAACTTTTTAATTACACTTTTATACTAATTCTATGACCCTATTGTGTTCAACTGAACTATTTCCATCCATGGGGTTACGAGAAAAATGAGCTCTCTTCGGATATAAGAGTCATTCTCATTTTAACTCCCGCAGGTCATATGGAAAAAAGTTGGAAATGACTTTCAATAAATAAAAAAAGAATATTTTGATATGATCTTTAGAACTTTTTAGTAAGGATTCCATGTTTTGCCTACACTTTTCATCTCCATTTTACGAAAAATTAACGTTTTTAGAAAGATGTCATAATTCATGTCACTTACGTTACCGTATGCGCTTTTTCAATAAAGCGACTTATTTTTTTGCTTATGAAAGTTGTTTGTTTTGCAGAATTAGACAAGATATGCATTATGGCGTGAAACAAATATTTGTTAACGGCTTTCATTGAAGGAAATTTGCTACAATGTACGAAAGTAATACATGTGACAAGCAAGTAACGTATGTGACATGTACGTAGAATTATTGTACTGAAGTTCAGATTTTAGTAGAAGAAAGAGAAGAAAATTAACTTCTATAACACTTATCAGATTCCATATAGAAATTTTCCTTTTTCTTCTTTCTCAGTACCTACCTATTTGCAGTTAAAATATACCGAGTGCGAAAAAAACTTATGTTCTCTTCACTACGATTTTAAATTAATTTAAGTTTCGTTTGCATTTTTAAAAATATTTTTTAAAAAAGAATTGCTATATTTTAATATAAAAGAATAATATATGTTTTAAATAATTTTCCCTGAACTCGACACATTTATAAAAGAATAAAAAAGAGTAGATTATATAATGAAATGGTCCATAAGAAAATCATGTTTAAGAAGTGACCCACATTTAATTTAAAACTTAAAAAAAGACTTATTTGAACTTTTGCAACAAACGCACTATTGCATTTAATAAATTTTAGCACAGTAGTAGTCAGCCTAAGAACTCAGAAAACTGAACTAATTTTTATGTTTAAAAAAGCAATAAGCAAATCCGACAAATTTTATTGTAGATACAAGTCCGTCGATCGGCTTTCGTTTTTCATTAGATTGAAAGAGAAAATTATTCACCACTTTGGGGATTCTTATTTATATCATTGTGCTATAAAATGACAATTATTGATGAAATAATTCTTGTTCTATGTCAGAAGCGTTCTTTGAAGTAAAATAAGTTACTGAGACATTTGGTAACTTATGTGACAGTAACGTACGTAACATTTTGTATATTTTAAAGGAAAAACTTATCACATTATTGACTTTGAATGTAATCTCTGTTTTAATTCTTTAAAAAAAGATAGGTCAGCGCTTCGGAATATACTAAGTATAATGTTTTACACTGAGAAAAATGTTTGGGTTGAAATTAACCCTATTGGTGCATGTTTTAACCCAACCAGGTGACTGCTCCAACCCAAGTAGGGTCAAAGCGTTTAGTTAAATTGTGTTGAAATAAATTCAACCCAACATGTAGTTTAATGTAGGAGTTCAACCCAATGACTTAATTGGTGTAAAATCGCATAACCGGTTAATACGTTTAACCCAATTTGCTGTTCAATGTGACCCAACAAAGTGTAAATTCCATTAACCCGATAATGCGTTTGACCAAACGTGTAGTTAAAAGTGAACAAACATGGGGTCTCTTGGAGAACGGAGGGAGTGCAAATAACCCAACAATGAGGTAAAATTGACCACGGTGGAGTTAAAGCATGACGAAATGATGGTTTAAAAGAGTAAATGTCACATTAACCGTTACGGGATTTAACACAACATGTGGTTAATGTTAAACCATCAGTTGGTTACAAAGGTGACCCAACACAAAATGATTACCACTTTAGCGTGTTATTTGGAATTTTATTCAACATAGCCTTTTTTTTAAAACTTTTTTTTTTTTAAAACTTGAAAGGGCTACACCCTCTCTTAGATATAGGATGCGATAGGATATTTTAGGTTCTTAGGAACAATGGTTGGGCTAAGTGAGGTTCTTTATTGATCCTTTATTATTCTTATTTTTTCTTAAACCAGGATACTATGATCTTTGCGATCATAATCATAACGGTTGGAAAGGTATTCTACATTATTATACAGAACTTTAAATGTGGGTGAATTGGTGTCACACAGAAATACATAATAACAATGACTATGACCAAACAAAAAAAAATACATACAATAACAATAACTATTAAGGTAAGTGCAACATGAAAGAACACAGTAAATGATGATTATTTGACATGAACACATATAACATATTAAGCATGTAAAGTATTAATCAGGAAATAATGAGAGTGAAGAATGGGATAAAGTGTGATACACGGGACAACACAGGGTTATGTTAGTATGACAAATGAATGTATCTTCTGCGTAGGGGTATCTCTAGGCTGATGAAGACAATCGGAGCCCTGTTAGAGATAAGAGGTATTACTGTGCAGTAAATGAAGGAAAAATGGGCATGAAGCTGATAGTCTTGTAACAGGACCCGACCCGATCAGGATGATCGGGAGGCAGAGTGTAGCAGTAAAGTGTGAAAAGGAGACAAAGCGGAGAATAAGCGCACCGAGGACGGACAGGATGAAGTTCATGATAATGCATACTGGGCATGAGTAATGGAATCTGAGAGCTGAAGTGAGCTGAGATGAATTTCTGTCGGAGAGGCTCAAGGTGATATGTGATGTTAGGGAATTTGATGAGTTCATAAAGTTCTCTGGTGGGGCTGGGTAGCTGAATATGGTGGGCTATGCGGAAAGCATGCCGTTCGAGAATTCGCAGCTTTTCGTAAAAGGAAGCGGATGCAGAAATCCAGGCCGGGAAGCCGTAGGTAGAACTGAACGCTTGAATGATTTGTAGGTATTTAAGACTATGGTCGGTTGGAGTCCCCAGGTCGTACCAGTGAGGCGCTTCAGGAGGTTTAGGGGTTGGTAGGCTTTGGCAGCGATGTGTTGTAGGTGAGGTTTCCAGGTTAGGTGAGTATCATAAATGATCAACACAAAGGATATCACATTCCGAGCATATGAGAAATAAATACTTACTGTCTGTGAATATTTTCATTTCTCACAGCCAGTAAGTAGTTATTTCAAAGCTTTTCGCAGTATATTTGGAATTTGTGCGAAGCAACAAATAATGTTCTGTTTTCTGTAATTGGCCACAATAATATTATTTTTTTAAACTTATGAATAGTCTGACAACAGTTACATGAGTAATAGTTGCAGCATATGTTATTATTATATGCTAAGACATAAGAATAACAAAGGAAAAAAGATTCACTGCTATTCATGCAGAGTCTACAATGCAATGACTTTTTTTGTTTTTGGCGCTGTTTTCTTCCTCTGTAGCCTTCCGCTTGGGCCGAAGCTGACGTTGCTATTGTAATCATGCTCTGTCAAGATATAACTCTGTACAATTTCGACTAAATAGACAGTAAATAACAAACATGTGTTGTGATTTTTGTAGTACTAAATTGTCAACGTAAATCAGCTTCACGCATCATGACACTTTGCGTTAACCGGGTACGACCCAAGTGTTGGTTTAAAATATTCTACAGTGACATACAGTAATTTTGTTGACCCAAGGGTTAATGCAGTTGGGTTGCAAGTGATCACCCATCGTTCCCAAACAACCCAATTTGGTTTGAAACTTTTTAACCACACCGCGTGGTCACGTTTCAATCCAATCATTTTTCTCAGTGTAGCAACATAAACAGTCTTGAAACATTGGTAACTTACGTGACACATATTAAACCTATCTATGCATTCATCTACATGTTTCCTTTCAGAAGATCAAAAACGTATAACGACCGTCGGCGCTACTGATTACACTGAAGTATGAAACAGAAACATTCAGAGAACAAAACTAATCATGTCACGTTGTATTTTGAATCCTGCTGTGTGTTGGAAATTCATAGAACCAGAGAGTAACTTAAGCGAAAGAAAATTACAGGACAGAAGTTTCTTTTTTTAAAAAAAAAAATAACAAAGATATTCACTACAAAATGCTAAATGATATCTGTTATGGAAAACACCAGAATTTCACGAAACATGATGTGTGCCTTGTTTGAGACCTTCCAATGAAGCCTAATGCTTGGGATTAGACTTACAAATAAGAAAATGAATAATTTACTCTCAAATTTAAGATTTTTTTTACGGTAATTAAAAAAATGAATTATGTCGTACATTTCCTTTTAAAGGTTCAGTTTTCCTGTTGGTCGGTTTTTGATCTAATTGATTCATTAGTATTTATATCCGTCATCATTTGTGAAGATATATAGGATAGAACATATAGATTTAAATGGGATCTCAATCATTGTACTAGCTCTCGCGCCAGAAATCGAGCTAGGGACCTCATGTACGAAAGACACACGCGCTAATCACTAGACCAGGGAGAAGGGATCACTTTTTTGAGGGTTGAAATAGATTGAGGTGTTTAAATATTCCACTTAATTCTACAGTGCACCAGACCACTATAGTAACACCAAAAAGCCAGTTCCTTGATGTTTCATTTCAAGATCGCACTAAATAGGATAGGGGTGGACAAACACCGTATGCATAGCTTTGCTCAGGATTTCCTCTTTTCCTTCCAGTTTCTTCATTTCATCTTTTTATTCGTAATCATCATTACATTCTCTCTTAGTTTCGAAGTATAACAGTATGATGTTAAAATAAACTATAAATAAATAAATAAACCTAGATTTTAAGTGCTATAACTATGCATCATATTGTTACATTAGTTACCTGAAATTACTGTTCCGTGTCAATACAGCATGGTTCAAATACTAAGTAATACAAAATTGTGGGACTCTGAAATATGTTAAATACAGGTTTCACAACATTGTTAAGCTTCAATTCAACTTTTATTCTTTGGCAACTTTTTCTTATATCATTCCTCTTGATGGCGAGCACTGGACTTGCTTGTTTAACGTACACGCGGCATCGGTTTGATTCCAAGAGAGGACATCATGCTAATACCCAAGTCGAGGTTTGAACTGAATTCCATCTGAGGATGTACAAAGATACCTCATTCTCCAGGAAAGAAATTAAACTCTATCAATTAAATTTTCTGTTATGTTAATAATAATAATAATAATAATAATAATAATAATAATAATAATAATAATAATAATAAACAATTGTGTATAAATATACGTTGACTCGATAATGAATAAAAAGTCCAGTACGTCATTGTGCAAGAAGATTGTCATTTTGTTAAACTATTCTTTTAAACATGTGAACCACAAAGAATATCGTAACCCAACAACACGTGCCTTTCTAGATTGCCAAAGAGCTGTCTGTTTCGTGATAAATGGAAAGTTCTTAGTGTAAAGAGTCTTTGCGGTTAGAAGAATGTCAGTTGTTGTATGTTTGACACAAACTTGAAACCAATCCACGTAAGACAAAGTAAAAATGAATTTCTTAATTCGTTTTTAAAATTTAAATTTTCCATTGATACGCCATATTTTCAATTATGTCACTTTTTTTATTACGGTTTAGCTGGTGTAAAAGACTATAATGATTTTGTTCATAAGGTGAAATGTGTTAGCACGGTACAATCATTAATACATACGGTTCCATATCACATACTTAAAAACAAAAACAAAAAAAAAAAAAAACAAAAAAAAAAAAAAGGACATAAGATTTCATAATGAGATTTATATTAATCTAAAATATTCAAATGAGATTTCACAAAGAGATTTATAATAATCTACAAATATCCAGATAAGATTTTACAAAGAGATTTATATTAATCTTCAAATATTCTAAAAAGATTTCACAAAGAGATTTATAATAATCTACAAATATCCAAATAAGATTTTACAAAGAGATTTATATTAATCTTCAAATATTCTAATAAGATTTCACAGAGATTTATATTAATCTATAACTATCCTAAGCACATACTGAGAAAATATAATCTATACAACTAAACTCATTGCACATTACTTATTGCAGAAATCGTGTTTAGAGAGTACGATCAATCGGAAGTGTCGAATTTCATTGAAAAATGAACATTGCAACATCAACGAATATTTACAACATCATCATTTACAAATATAGATAGTGTTTATTTTGTTTAGATTTTTTTGCGTAGTAATTTGCGAAACATATTTATATATGCATCGCAATTTATAAATTTGTATCGCATTTTCGGCAGCAATTGAAATTGAAATTATATATTTCTTTTATTGTTTCACATGGACATGAATTAATAATAAATATCTTTTCTATAAAAAAAATTGTGATTATATAAACCAACCTAGGAAACAAATAATGAATATATAGTATATTAAGTGCAAAGTATGTCATTCTACAGATTGACTAAAATGGTATCTGCTCTCGAATGTGTCCATATGAAGCTGGATTCATAATGCCGTCAACAAACGGGGAATTTGTGTTACGTAGCCAACGAAATTAATTATAGACCTATCTTTTAAAATGAAAAACACAATAATTGAATTCCACATAAGTGTTTATTTCCTAACTTGTATTGTAGCCAGATGATGTCAGGATCAAGTTTATTTTTTCCTTTATTTTGAAACCTTAAACCGAATACTTCTTTCGCCATTTGAGTAAAACACAAAAGAGCGTAGCAAAAGAATATTTTAGGCCAATGCTATGAAATAAGTAACAGATATTTCCATATGCTATAAAATGTCGAGTTGCATGTGACCCTTTGTTGTTAATTTTGTACCCAACTTTCCAGTAATAGGGTGTATAGTCCATAGTTGATTGGTATGAATTATTCATAACCTAAGAAGTATCTGAAGTCGGGTTTTCAAGGGAGTTCATAACTATATGAGATCAAGAGAGAACCCTTTTATTCTGTAGGAATAATTACATTACGATTTTTCTTTTGTATACTATATAATCTTATGTAAAGCTAATTTCGGTAATAATTAATGATCATAGGTATATTGCATTTTGCAATGCAATTTTTAGTTTGCGTCACAATTCAATGATTTTGTGTAGGTAACTGCGATGCTACACTGCTTACAAAGACGCAAATCAATAAATATGTGCACTCTTGTTCCAACCGTCTATATTATAGGTTGTCTGTACACGTTTCTATGCTCACAAACGAATAGACGGCACCATTATCTTCGTTTGTCGCGGGCTTTAGCGCTTCAGTTCCCTTTTGCGCTGTTGCCTTTTTGGTTATTTTATATACCTTGCGCTGTTGCGAAGTGACCATAGATGCGACATCGCCATTGTCTATCTGCACCACAGAAGAACACGTTGTGTAATCAGTTTTTTTGTGATCTGAAGGTGTGCTACAATCTGAAATCCATAGATTTTCAGCACAATACAGGGTCAATGTTAACCACGACGAAATGTTTATCAGTGGATTGAAAAGTTTAAAAGCGTCAAACAAGCGTGACGGACAAGGAAAGAGAAGACCGCTTTTGAACTTTTAAGTACACTGATAAAAACTTTGTCGTGGTAAAACATTGTTCCAATATTGCGCTGAAAGTTTGATCTAGATTGCAGCTCCTAATGTTTGTATATATATATATATATAATATTATATGTACTAGCTGAAATGACCTTTCTTCTCACAGAGAGAATAGGACTATGGAAAATTTTTGAACTAACTTCCCGGCTTAATATTTTGGTTTAAATTTTGAACTACTCCACCCATTAATCAATGTGACATGATAAAAATTTTGAAGTAGGACAAGAGGAATCGCATAATATTCTGCCGGAAACACCTATCTATGCTATACTTCTGACCAATTTCGACACCAAGCTCTCCAACTCTAAATGTATTGGGCTCCAACTTCGAAAATACTCAAAATGTGTAGCCATCTCGGAAATAGTCAACACTCGTAATGGTATCATCCTGAAAACTACACACCCAACACTATTTCTAATCATGGAAAAACAAAGTACCTATTGATATTTTTGGACAAAACGCTCCGCTCAAATCACTTCAGGACATCTCCTAGACGTATTCCATTACTAAGTTGTTATTCGACGAACAGATTCTTCATACACCGATAATGAAGTTCTAGAATTGAAATATGAAGGACACATAATCCCTAAGGCCATTCGGATCAAGAATGATCGAGGCCCTACCTACATGATTTAGATGTTGATACCGCACCAATAGACTATGATTATCTGCTAGTATAAGGCTGTTATCTATGAACATAAACAACGAGTGGAACCATCGCGTTCACCATTATTGTTGCCCTTCGCTGCAAGGAATGCTAGGAATATAAAAGCCAATTAACTTCCGAATGTCGGAACGCCCACAAATATGGTTATTGCTCCGGCCCACACGCTACCCGTGCCTGTACGAATCTTCAGTCTCCTCCGAATAGCTCACTTGTCACAAGCAATATTCTGCATACAGTTAGAAATGTAAAGGCAAACCCGACAAACAACGGGATTACCCACAACTGATCACTTAAAAATATATCATCCATCATCATTCAACAGACGCTCCAGTAATCTTAATCAGCTACTGACCTTTTCCACTTTGGCAATGCAGAACTTTTCCAACGATCGCATATTCTTTAGCAAATCATTTAGGTTACATAAAATATACATGTGTTGTCAACTTAACTGCAACCTATTCTAGAAACACAATCGACTTTCATATTTCATTACCAGAAAATTCCACTCATGTTCCTCTTTTCTATGGCTCTGGTGTTCTTGTTCCTTAGCATCCACACACTTCAGAAAACAAAGTGCTTTTTGAAACATTGTTCGTGTCACAGCCTTTCTGTTGAACGAAACATTTTCACATCTGTATAATACCGCATACAACGTTATTCCTTAATACGTGAAGATCGTAAATCATCTGCAAAAAGTACCCATGATGGTACGGCCGTAGGCTTTCTCCCACAAAATTCAGTACCGAAAACATGTCTGCAATATTCTTCAGCTTCCAAAATACACTATTACATCTTTTTATTTTCGAATCATCATCATCACAACTATTTACATTCGACCTGGGGCTATTCCACAAATAAACTTTGTAAATTTTAATTTTGTGCTTTGCAATTTGCAGCAAGATTTCAGTTTCACAAATAATACATTCTGCAAATTGAAAAGTATAAAGTGCAAAATAAAAACTTGTCAAAAACTTTGCAGAAATTTCTGATACATATGTTCCATCATCAGATCTGGGAAAATTTTCAGTCAGAATAACCGGCTACATCCTTTAAAAAAAACGAATGCTAACCATTGGACAAGAAGAACTACTGGTTTGTGTTACGGGATATGAAGTCAGGACAAGCTAGGACATCTTTATTTCATGTGGAAATTCAACCAGTCATCCATGGAAGACAAGCAGCCTTCAAGAGTTCACTGCCTGATGTTATTAACACCAATATTCTGTTGTACGTCGCAATCTGACTTCACATTGAAAAATTAATTAACTATTGCTTTGCTGTTATTGAGGAAGTCTTTGTACTTGTAATTTGTAATAAACACTGGTAGCAACTTCCTATTACCTTTTGCTTACCAAACAGTCTCACACGCGACGCTTTTAATTTGCTTTGTTAGATCAATTGCTTCTCTCAATTGGTTCGACCTCATTGGCCCCTCATAGTCAGGTTACTACAAGACATTGTCCGTTTCGTTCGTTTACCCACGACACGATGTTATAACAAGGAAGTAATAAATACAGAAGTAAGTACTTTGACTCAGGTGAGTCTCTTTTTGGTTCGTTTACCTGTCAACGCTAGCAGTCTCAGGAGCAAGTTTGAGAACTTTGTGTTGAGTCGACGACATGTAGAAACATGGACTTGGTCAATGTCAGTTTTGGGTAATCGACCACGCTCAGGAAACTCTGTGGTGTCACCATCATTTCATTCTGACGTCAGAGGGACAGTCAGGTCAAAAGCAATTGAGAGAGCACGATCTTGGTCTTTGGATCTCAACCACGACGCGAGAGACATGGGAGTCTCCCTGCATTTGGGGTCCGGCAATCAATGCCATGGTTGATTGTCGGACAAGTATTCAACATGGACTTCATCGGGACAACCCAATCTGCAAGTCATAGGAACTTCGAAGACACGCCTAAACATCACCTATCAGTAAGAAGAAGAAGATTGGAACTACTTCGAATTAGGGTGAGACTGTTCAAAATTAGTTGCTATTCCTTTGCTCTACCATCCATTCCTTACCGCCCTTATTGCTACCAATTTTCAATGAAAATGCATTGGTTATTTTCAAATTATTTTAACTCTAAATTCATATTCATCATGTTGTCTAATTTTGCTCATGGTTCTAGTCGCCTAAGACTAGTGGTGGAATCGCCCCCATTTAGTATGTGCTTTATTGCTATAAATTTGGTATTGTTATCCCGCACCTCTTAGGTGCCTCTCGTTTCTATCCCGACAGTTAAGTGGTGTCGGAACATTTGGGTACAAAACCTCGCGGCCAGAACCTCGCGGCGACAACCTCGCGGACTAAAACCTCGCCTGGCCAAAACCTCGCCTCCCAAAACCTCGCGGCCTAAAATCTCGCCAGGCCGAAACCTCGCCTGGCCAAAACCTCGCCGCCCAAAACCTCGCGGGACAAAATCTCGCCGGGCCAAAACCCCGCCTGGCCAAAACCTCGCCGCCCAAAACGTAGCGGGCCAAAACCTCGCCTGGCCAAAATCTCGCCGGGCCCAAACCTCGCACCCCAAAATATCGCTATACCCAAAATCTCGCCTGACCAAAATGTAAATGTTCCAACAGATGATAAGGATGACGGTATAAAAGACGCTGTTTCAGAAGAAGTATCACGGGTATTTGACCAAATCCCGCGATACCATATGAAAATTCTATTTCTGTATTAGAGGATTTCAATGTGAACGTAGGGCGACAGGATGTTTTTAAACTGGTTATAGGGAAAGAAAGTCTGCATAAGGAAAGTAATGACAACTAACGAGGTTAGTTTCGTGAACTTTGGAACATTCAAAAACTTAAAATTTTAACAAAAATTTAATAATATTTATGAAAGTATGAAATAATATATGAGTTTTTACGACGTCCCTTGATTATGACCTATAGGTTAAAGGAGACGTAGATGACCAGGATGAAGGAAATGATCAAATAAAGAAAGTGTGATGAAACGGGAATAACCCGAGAAAGCTCACACACACGATGTTTTGTATCTTATTATTATTATTATTATTATTATTATTATTATTATTATTTGTAATGTGGAATTGCATATTAGGAAACACATTGGGTAAATTTTAAAGAAAAGTTTCATTTGCGGCGAGGTTTTGTCCCGGCGAGATTTTGTCCCGCGAGGTTTTGGGCGGCGAGGCTTTGGTCACGCGAAGTTTTGGCCCGGCGAGATTTTGTCCCGCGAGGTTTTGGCCACGCGAGGTTTTGGACCGGCGAGATTTTGTCCCGCGAGGTTTCGGCCGGCGAGATTTTGGGCGGCGATGTTTCGGCCGCGAGATTTTGTCCGTATACCAGAACTACTACACTAAATAAGAATGCAAGTAAATTTTTACTATTATTATTCTTATTCTTATTATCGCTAATACCAATACCGCTTTCACCATACAACTACTACTACGATCACTATTATTAATTATTATCTTGGATTTTTATTGTTTGGAATACTTATGGTGCTCCTGCCGAAGCCATGTAGCTGTCTGTGGAGTAATGTTTGCTATGTAGAGTTGCATACATAAGATCTTTTACTAATACCAAACAGAAAGAAGTCGATGGGAGTTACATATAATGAGCCCAACGGCTAGGGTACTTATGGGATAATCTGGGCTATGCATCTTGGAAATATTGGATTTGCAGCTATACCACTATACTATTACGTATAAAACTTCATATATTAATACAGCCATTTATTATCGGGGACCCTCAATCCTCACATCCTGAATGGAATCAAAAGTTTTCGATATACTACTCCCAGAGAAGGCGAATCTTTCACAAATTTGACCATTTCTAATAAAGTTTCGCAATGGTACATGTATTCTCTCCGGCGGAATGTTTTTTGGATACCCTGTGTACCGTTCGTACCTGAAAAAGATGTTATAGGCATCTTGTATTATTTTACAAACTGAAACGCAATGCAATATGCTAATCGAAGAAGTTCAGGTAAGAGTGGACATCCTTCTGCACTTTCATGTTCAGTATTCCTCCTGAGATGATTCTGTAAGTGAATCACGAACTGTTTCCCTCCTCCCGCGATCGAACGACCCAAAGGGACTTAGAGCGAATTGGCGGGTGGGAGGAGGGCAGAGCAAGGCAGATCACAACCACTTAAGACTCGCCACGAGAAAGAGACTTTAATCTCGTTCGCTGTTGCATATTTATCACGAAGGTAATACGTACTCCTGTGCTGCCTGCGACGCAACACGTGAAACTAGGGTAAGAAGAATTTATGATGCAGCTGTCGACTGCAGTACGAATACAAAGGAAAATCAGGTTAGATTGAGGTGAACGAAGTTAAGCTGAGGTATTACTTTAATTTACTGTGGTTTTCTTTCTTTATTTATTTATTTATTTTGGAAAAAGGCGAGAAAACAAAGCAAAATGTAACAGATACAAGCAGTTTATACTAGTAAAGTACAATCTGCAAGAATAATATATGACCAGTTCATAAATAATCATCATCGGTATTTTACCATAATTGGCGGATCACTTGCCACAACTGAGAAGCTTCCATGTTCCACCGTCTTCCGCTAACCTTTTCGTCTTCACGTACGATTCCTCTCCTCTCCCTCTCTTACCTGCCATCATACTCTCTAGAACGTCCCTCGTGACATAATTATTTATTTCTTAACCAATGTCCCTTTTTGTCTTCTCAATAACATCTAAAACTGAGCTTTTCTTCCTCACCATTTCTAACACTCTCGACTTAACTAATTGTCAACTAATTTTTCGCTCGACTCAACTAATTGTCTCCTTTTTTCTCCACACCCACATTTCGGAGCTACCAGTCGTTTTTCATCACTTTTGCGTAATGTCCATGTTTTTGCCCGATACGGTACAATACTCCACATAAAGCATTTTGAGTTTTTTTCTCGATTCAAGGTTCCACAAAATACTTTTCTTCCTCCTAAAGACTCCTTTCGCCACTCCTATCCTTGCTTTTATTTAACTTCATATCATCATTAATAATACTACCCAGGTATCGAAAACAAGTCAGCTATTCTATTTTCACGCTTCCGATTTTATGTTTGACACCGACCGCTTCGTTGTAATCACCATGACTTTTGTCTTTCTATCATGTATTTTCATCCCATATTTCCCTCAAGTATTCTAACGTCTTACTGATCTTTTTTCAGATCCCGCTGCAAGTGCCATATCATCTGCAAACCGTATACACTGTGAAGTCCGTAAATCAATAACTTTTGAATAGAGAATACCGGCCTATAATTCCCCCTATCCTAATACTGACATTAAAGCCGGTAATCTAAGCAGCTGTGCACCTGATTCATGCCGGATACTATAACAACCAATCATTTCTGAAATCATCTGCTTTGGAAAATAAGATCAAGTTTCTTTTAAAGTTCATTTTCACTAAAATATTTACTTTTCAGTTGAAAGTTATTGATTTCAGAGGTGAATATTATAGAAGCGAGGCTCAGTGGTGGAGCGCTTACCTTTGGTGCGTCTGTTTCTTGCTTCGATCCCAAGCTGTGGTGGGCAAATGTCATGTCAGTGGATTTTCTCGGATTTCTCCCGTTTTCTCTCACGTTCTTATTCCAGCAGATCATTCGCTATCATTATTCATTCGTTCTTTTCTTACGGGGCTTGGAAGGAATAAGCATGAGACGTAAGGTAATTACGGCCCTACTTGAATTAAGGGGCCACAAACTCGGGCTTAGAACACGAGCATCATTTGAGGATTTTCTGAAGAGGGAGGGAGGCAATATTCTCAATCGATATAAGTAGAGTTGGCTATGCTATTGATTAAAAAATATGCACTCTCGAACTCAGGAAGGCAAATGTTCCCCTCCTACTTGTCCTACTTCCCTAAATGACGCCTGAAAAGATATAAATAAATGGAGGTGAGGTGATGTGCTGATCACACACAGCTCGCACAGTTGAAGGGCGTCTAATCGGCCATAGACTTTCCATACAATGCCGTGAGTTAAGTTTAATCTTTTACCTTACCGCAAAAGTTATGTGATATTGGCGCCACTAAAGCAACCAAACTCTAGTAAAGAGAAATAACAAGAATATTGTGTCGTATAAATCTTTTGTATGAGGTTGTTTTGAGTGTCAATCTTCTGACTTAGAGCACTTGTCCCAACACACACTTTAAAGGTTATAAAAACGTTATGTGGTAATAAATCAAAACCGCAGTGACAATCACAGATCTAAAGTTAGGTGTTTTCCCCAGGATTACTCTAGCAGCATTGTCTCGACAAGGTTTGCAGTTCACCTATAATTCAGTCATAAAATTTGAACATGATTTATATTTATTATATTATTATACTTCCAAAGTATGCTATGTATAAATATGAAAAAGTTTAAAGAAAACAACAAATCTGTACATCCATCTGTCCAACTGTCTGTTGAACGGTATAATCTCAAAAACATTAAAAAAAAATAGTAGGAAATTCTTTGATATGGATTAAATATCAGAAGGAGCTGCCATTTCCTCCGCCATGATTTATTTATTGAAACTGGAAATAGTGTCTCGAGTCATGATTTCAGGGAGTGACCTGTGGGGGATCTTCCCAGGGGCTATAAGTCCCCTCTGCTGCAAATCTCCGATAGTGCTCAGCGTGGGTTAATAGCATTGCTGATTTCAGATTACGCTCCGGGAAGGGGGGCTAAGAATAAACGGGATAAAAGTAGTACTACGAAAATACTGGTAATCTAGGTTAAGAGTCTTCATCCCGGCGAAATTAAAATACCGCTAATTTTACAGTAATTATGTGATATCTTCAAATAGATAAAAGATAATCGAAATGTGGAACAAGAGCGCCCTAGACAATATTATTTTACATGAGAAACCGTTATCACGACTCACTTATCTGTTTTCGATTTCGAGCCATTTTGAAAATCGGCATTTATTTTCGCGTTTCTAAACAGCTGAAAACGGAAAGCCGCTAGGTGACTTGTGATAACGGTACCTCACGCAAAATAATATTGTCTAGGGCGCTCTTGTTCCATATCTCAATTATCTTTTATCTATTTGAAGATATCACATAATTAGTGTAAATTTAGCGGTATTTTAATTTCGCCGGGATGAAGACTCTTAAGCACGATCGCAACTCGAAGGAAAATTCCTCCCGGGGCCACTCCGTGAAATCACCACATGTTATTGGCATTTTCGTAGCACTACTATAACTTCTCGTTAATTGAAAGTCTTTCCCGGGGTAAATTTTCTGTAATTATCATTGACTGTCTACCACTTACTAGATCACTTGGTAAGAGGTAACTGTAAGAAGTAACTTTATCATTTTTGGTATGGATTTAGCGTCTCAAGAATAGATTCTCCTTCGCCACTGTCACTTTATGCCTGTTGAACCATCGACTACCCGATCAATGTTTTTGTTTCGTTGTCACAATTGTATTTCTATCAACATCAGGTTACCAATCAACTCCTTTCCGTCTTCATGTAACTTACTAAGAAGAGAATCACAAAACTGTGACGTCATGGAGCACATAATTAGAAATGTCTAGTTGTCATACAACCTCAATATCAGGCAGAAATTATGCAACACTGTTTGGATGTCATACTTTGTAGGCAATGCATTTAAGAATGGGGCATGTGGGACGAAGACCACAATAAACTTTATATTCATGATCCATACACAAGAAAACTCTAGAAACAGATTTATATTCATAGCTATTAAATTACTTTCTTATACAAGGAAAATATATAGTTCTAAAAACATTTTATGAGCAATCAATATCGTAGCGTAAGACTCTGAATAAAGTTAGTAGAGACCTTCCAGCTCCTTGTACTGATTCATAAAAACATATTTGGATGAGTCATAGCTTGAACGCAGAAGCGAGATTATAAAATTTAGATATATGCGTATTTCTACAAGTGAAAAATAGTCAATAGGAAGTGTAAGAAAAAATAAAACATATACAAATGATGTCCATATGTTCAACTGTGCTCATTACTGTATGCAATCTCAATAATGTTATCGACATTCAGAAACTCAATATTGCAAACGAAGTTTGCATTCATTAATCTGCTCAATTTATGTAGCTAGTTTTTTTTTTTTTTTTTTTTTTTTTAACTCTGCTTGGGCTAAGAAAATTCCTAAGATGTATTTCTTTAATAGATATTGAAATATATTGTTTGGATTTGAAACAAAATTATTTCCATACAACCTTTCTTTTTCTTGAAGTCAGTGAGGTTAGTTAGTATTTCAGTATGTTTGTTTTATGTTCCATCTTGATTTTCTTTCAATTACTTCAACATTATTATCGTGGACAGCATCGTGCCCGTGGGTTTTTTCGAGGTTCTCTCGTTTCCTTCCACATTCTCATTCTACCATTTTTTTCTTTCATAGAGCCGCGGTGGCTCAGTGGTAGAGCGTTCTTCTGTGGTGCATGGGGTCCTTGGTTCGACCCCAGCTAGCGCCAAGTGAACTTTGTGGTGGACAAATACCATGTGCGTTGGTTTTCTCGGGGTTCTCTCGTTTCCTCACACTTTCTTCATTCCACCATTTCTCACCATTACCGTTTCCTTTAGTCTAACTGGCATAGACATGGTACGTAATATTTAAAGATTTCATTTCATTTTTAAGGTTCTTCCGTTTCCTCCCGCATTTTCATTACACCAATTTTTTCTTTCATAATCATTCATTAAAAATTAACCGTACATCTCCTTTAGATGACACCACATAAACGTGGGACCTAACACTAAGAGGGCTCATTTGCAACTGGATTCATCTCCTTGCTTTTCCTGGGAACTATACATTATTCGGCGTAAGCTCTAAACTGTGATAAACAAAGCCACGTGAAACTAAATCACGCTGATTTGCTGTTGTCCTACCAACGCTTGTACTCCTCCGCAAAATAGTTCATGTGATTGCATTATTACTTTTACTATGAAGCCCCATATAAAACTGCTATATTATTATAAATGACAAAAATATAAAACTGATTATCTAATAATACTGCAATCGAGTGTGGCTAATGAAACAATAGAAATAAACAGTAAGCATGCGCAGTAATTATGGCGCCAACTCAACTATGGACGGGTGTTCTGCTTTTAAAGTCTGAAAGGTGACTGGCATGAATCCCGGTTCCGCGAGTGTTGTGGTGAAACACCAACAAGGAAACCTTTACTCACTAAGCAACAATTGATTACGAGCGAAATTCAAATACTTTTTTTTTTAATCTTTCGAGTTTCTTTTCTTTTTTTTCTGCTGCTGCTGTACGTGTCTGCACAACACGAGACAGTATTGTCAAAATGCACGTGTATAATTTGCTCCTCCCCGTGGGGAGTGGGAGTGATAACTCACTAGCCAATCGTATTTGTGACAAGCGGAAGGATACAAATATTTTGTTTATCGGAGTTTAGAGCTTACGATGAATAATGTATAGTGTTGCTCACGCGACGAGACGAGACGAGAAACAAGGTTCTCTTGTGTTCTCTCGTAAATTTTGTGGAAGTCTCGTCTCGTGTTGATTCTCGAAGAATTATTTGTCTCATGTCGAAAAAATCTTTGTTCGCCACGTCTCGAATTTTTAATGGTCTGCTTTCGTAAATGTATGTACAAAATTTATAACCCGATTTTTCGTAATTTCATCTGGAAGTTATCAGAATCATTTCATGTCACAAGCAGTCCACGAAAGATGTGTTAAAACCTTTAAACCATATATATATATATATATATATATTGTAGAATATACCACTGTAATGATTTGCGTATCTTGTAAACGTTGACAGATACTCTTCACTTTATCAATTTATAGTTTTATACTTAAATCAAGCTCTAAAACAGTGTTCCAGATTTAAGACTTGGGTAAACTAATGTCGTCCAAGAGGTTCGTGAAGAATTATCATATTTCTCACTTCGTGTCCAAATTAAAAAGTTACTTCTTGTTCCGATTTTCGTCTGTGAACGACATTCCTCGGAAGTAAGTGCACCGTGAAATGAATATAAGTCGCTCTCCATTTTCAGACTTAAAATACGTCTTATACACCGGCAAATATACGGTTCACCATCATGTGTCGTTTTGCTCATTTCTAAGCGTTGAGACACCATTGGCTTCGCTTGTCACACATCTAATGTACTGTCGCCATTAAGCTTACCTTAAGGCACTCTGAAGAGACAGAAGCTACTTGTTTGTTTTGTTTGCTCTATCCACCTCTAAGAAGTTCTTCCTCGCCTTCTTTTGCCCTCAGTTTTGCTTTCCATGATGGTTTCAGGTATATTATCTTCATCTCGTCGTGCCACATGCTCAAAGCATAGATAATTCTTCTGGTGACTGGAGAAAATGGCCTCTCAAATATCGAGTTCGTCAGTGATAGATACATTAGCTTTTCTTGTCGTCCAAGGTATGCGTAACATTCTACATCAACACCATATTCTATATACATCAATTCGCTATGCCTTCATGGTCCAAGTTTCACATCCATACAAAAAGAGAGAAAAGACTAATGTTTCGACCAGATGAGCCTTGTGTTGTTTGTGATTTCTCGGTTCTTTCAGATCAGTTTTTTTTTTTAATGGTAACATGCCCAAGCATGATCTTCTTTATCTTTATTTCTGAAATACTCGGTATCATCATCAGAGGTATTCTGCCATTGTTGGCACGTCACTTACCGCTACTGAGAAGCTTCCATGCGCCACGGTCTTCCGCTCGTCTCTTCGTGTTCACGTACGATTTTTCTGTTATGATATCGTCCATTAACTGTAGTCCCCTTCGCCCCTCCCGTCTCTTTCCTGCTGCCATACCTTCTAGCACGTCCCTCAAGATACAGTTCTTTCTTAGGCAATGTCCAAATCATTTTCTTTTCCTCTTTTTAATAATATCTAAAATTGTTCTTTTGTCCCCCACCATTTCTAACACCCTCTCATTCTATTTCCGCTCGACCAAGCTAATTCTCTCAATTCTTCTCCACACCCACATTTTGAAAGCTTCTTTTCGTTTTTCATCATTTTGCGTAATGTTCATGTTTGTGATCCATACAATGCAATACTCCACATGAAGCATTTTATGAGTCTTTCCTTCAACGCTTTATTCAAGATCCCTTAAAGTATACGGTAAGCATATTTTTATATGTATTTATTTATTTATTTATTCCAGTTCCTTAATTTTAATTTATTTCACATTCTCTTTAGCACACCGTAGAGGGCAAAGGGTGTTGCTATCTTATGCATTCCTTATTGTATAAGTAGCCTTGTAAGGTAAATGGAGCAGAACCTTTCTTCGGACATTTAGACAGGCAGATATGATGCAACGGCATAGGCTGGTATTTATTTCTCCTTGGGTAGACAGAGTTTGAAATTGTTTGTTGAAGTTTAGCAGTTTTAAGAAAATACTTCTTTCAGAGAACTTCTCTGAAGTCTCTGAAATTCTTGTTTTACGAGAAAGAAACATTCACAAACTGTTTGATGAATATTGCAAAAAAGGCATTATTTATTTATGTGAAAAGTTATTTTATCAGTAAACAGGAGTAAACTCCATATCGCCAAATTTAAAGGGAATGACGAAACTTTGTGCATATGTTGTCATAAAATTGCAGATACAATGGATGAGTCTGTCACGCTGAGCTTTGGAGCGTGACTGAAAGGCGTTTATGTTCACATCAGGACATTAGATTACCATTAAATACTCTGTTGTTCATCGGTGATCACTGTTAACTAAACACTTTCAGAAGACTAAGGTTGCTGTTTCCAGGTTATCAGAGAACTTCATATAATATCTCTTTAGTTTTCTCTAATATCTCTACATGTTGAAGAAATAAAGATACAGGGTGTCCTGGAACTAACGACAGAACTGTGTTTTACATTTCTTTTTATCTTATCACTAATGAAAACGTATTTATCGATACCAGAAAACTATTAAATTGATGCAGTGGGTAAAATTATGTGGTACGATACGTTTTTTTTTGTTACGTCTGAAATATTCACAATCTTGGAAAAAGGGCGGTCATTTTGAAGATGAATTTTTAAAATTGTGAACTTCACCTTAGCGCTGCTGAAATATAGCATTCCGTACGAAAATCTTCAAACTCGGTCCAGTGGGTAAAATTCTGGCGTCTGTTAAGTGTTCCTCTATGCCGAAAATATGCACTTTCTTGAAAATATGGCAAACATTTTGAAGATGAACCGATATAACTGATGTGTGACTTATGTACTACTAAGAATGTAGTGTTCGATACAAATATATTAGAAATCGACCCGGTGTATTAATTCTGTTTCATGATAAGTTTGCTTCCAGCATTGAAATTTCCATTATATTGAAAAATGACCGTCATTTTGAAATTGGAAGTGGCTAATGTCATTTTTAACTGAGTAATCCTAAAATAATACCTATGCTTATTTTGGTATAAAAGTTTCCACTTTTAAAAGATTATTACGCTATCTGCGTCAGTGTATACTCGGAAATAAATAAATGAATTGACAGTTCGTTTCTTATTTTGCTCCGAGTATACTTCACAATACTTATGTTTCCTTTCTTGAAGCTGTAGTTGTAACAAATGATACACGAAATTTGTAGGATAGAAGTAGGGCTGCCCATAAAATGGTCCTCTTTGCTCAGGCTGCGAAAGGAAAGCAGTGGGGAAAGATGTCCTCTATTCTTCTTTCTCTGTACGGATAATAAACAAATTAGTTATCTCTTGGCATATCAGCTCGACTGAGAAAAGACATGAAAACAAGGGCGAATGTGGAGTCAATCGTATATCTTCTGTGGTGTCATATTGCAATAATAGAAAACAAACTTGTAGCTTTCTGTTACTGGACCAGACTTTTGTCATATAGGGATAGCTGTCTTCTCTTTCCGCAGCCTTATATGATGGTTAGCATAAGTTCTTGTGGTTTTCTTTTCTCAAATCACGTTAATAATTTACAGAGGAACATCCATGGAACAATCACCTTTTCAAAGCCATTTCTTACTTCAGTGAAGGTCGTGTTCAAGTAGAGGTCGGGGCTGAAGATTTCTCCTTTCTAATAATCTGTGAGATAGATAACATTATACAGTTTTAATGTTTCATTTCGGCATATTGGCTATGTGAATGAAATTTACATATTAAAATGAATTCCAAAAATATAAATCCCTATCAGGATTGCTTACAGGATCTAACACATAGAAACAAAAACACAATATCTAAATGAAACAACCGTGGAGCACTTGTAAAAAGATTCACTACATTTATTATAACTTACATTAAACTACCACATGATTCTTTGTATTATACAGCCTGGGCCCAATTTAATAATAATAAATACAAATGGTTCTAGGATCAGTTCATTTTAACACGTCTCCTTGAGTAATTGAAATTACAAACTACTTAATCAGGACGAGGGTTTGCTAATGCAATAAAAGCTTAGAACATAAATCAACTATTTCATTCAGCCGAGATAGGTTGTAGTCAAACTTTTTACTTGCAGAGTATACTGTAAAGTTCTTTATTCTGTCATCTACGGAGAACATAATAATTACGGTAGTAAGCATATATAGCTAGCCTCACGTGCGATCGGTCCTCGCTTCGATTTCTGATGGGGACACTTGATCGAAAAAGTGTAAAACCTTTTTCAGGACAGCCATCCTGAATGAGGTTTTCTTCATTTGCACTAGTCAAAATGCTAGGATAGTACCTTACATAATAGTTCCTTCCTTCCTACTTAATTCCCCAGGCTGTGTGATCGCTGAAGGATATCATCTCTTATACGTGACGAGCTAACATGGCCTTAGATGACAGAAAGCTTTGAAATATAATTCCTAATCCTAATGCTTAATCTAATTGCTTAATCACATAATCTTTTAACATGTTGCTCTGTCTGTAACATACTTTTGTTTCATATTTGATTTCCAGTGATAATGTCTCGGAGCATCACAGAGCAGTAGCGTCATTTCAGGTTTTCTAGGGGACGTGGGAGGGGGCAAAGATGTTCATCGACTTAAGACTTTTACGTATTCATTAGTGTATGAGTACACAATTTATTAAGAAGCATGTCATTGAAACACAATGCGGGACAATTGACTCCTACAATTGCAAATTTACTCTCCGAACTGACCAAATAAGCCCCGTACATCCATATATCTCCATTCACGCTTAGTGTGGGTTAACAGTATTCTCGCAGTACAGGAATACATTCTTGCATAATAGAGGTTTTGCTCTAACGCATTTTTTTTTTAATTATTAATACACATGTTTACGAATTAGTAATGGGTTTGTAATTCAATCTATTTTTAAATAACAAACAAATACTTGTTGGCGTACGCAAATGGGGTCTTCCGGATTTTAACGACATATTATGAGAAAAACAAATATTTACCATATTAAGATAAAAAGCTTCTCAGTTGATGTAAGTGCACACCAATGGTTTTAGAATTTTTGAACAAGGAGTACGATAAGCAAAACAGGAATGCCCTGTTCTATATTTATACAGAATGAAATATGATTAAACAGTTTCACACAGTCCTTTATACAGTGTCAGGCAAAAGTCCAGCACCACCCTTGTATTCTTGAAACGGTTTGAAGAAAGATGATGAAATTTTTTCTGGTAAAATTCTAACCTAAACTAATGTGTCGCAGGCCCCCTTCCCATTTGAAATATTTGACCTGAATTCAAAATGGCGGACTGCAAGATGGCTGCTATGATGCCAAAGGCGCAAACTGGTGTGCCTCACCCCAGTTACTCTCACTCAAAGTTCCGTCAACTTTCCTCAGGTCATTTCAAAAATACAAGGGTGGTGCTGGACTTTTGCCCCACCCTGTACGATACATTTACCAAACGACGTGACTAATGTACAGTTTACTGCAAAAGGAAAACTATTTCTGCGGAAGATATATATATATATATATATATATATATATATATATATATATATATATATAT
Organism: Thermobia domestica; assembly: GCF_964235325.1. NCBI lineage: Eukaryota > Metazoa > Arthropoda > Insecta > Zygentoma > Lepismatidae > Thermobia > Thermobia domestica. The sequence continues at coordinate 260,197,648 of NC_137456.1, forward strand.
ATATATATATATATATATTGAATTTCAATAATTTTAAAATTTCCTGATTTTTCCGTTGCTCTATTGATAGTTTGTATAATAAAATTTACTTGTTGATTTCTTTTCTAGTTATGTATTATACTATTTTTTTCTAACAATTTTATATATAGTTCTAGCCTTTGGGTAGCTGGGGGCTCCGCCCCCAGACACCCGCGTTTTGTCGGCCTACGGCCTCGTATGTCTTATGTATCAACAGTGAATTTCGTACATTTGCTTTTCATATTTACTGAATTTGTCCAGCTGGGGCTTTGCCCCCACATCCCTGGCTTTGCTCGGCCTACGGTGTCGCACCTCATAAACCCATAATTCTACCGAATTTCAAGTTTTCTTTTCCTATTTTAACTATCTAAAAGATAATATTTTGTCTTTAGACCCCTTGAAAATTAAAAATGATCACTTTTGGCAATTTTCCTTTAGGTTAGTCTCGGAAGGCTACAATCATGCCAAATTTCATCATTCTAATCCTGACGAAAGTGCCTAAACATTTTGGGATGTAGAAGACGTCCCTTATAAATAACATGGGAAATATTTTTCAATTCTCCATAAAACGACTCTGAAGTTGGAAATTTTTATTTTTACTGATTTACTTAGATAACGATAACGAAAACGTGCAAGCATACCGAATTTTACTTTTGTATTCCAATTCCACGTATCTAAACATGAGATTTTAGGTCCAAAAAAAGACCCATTTAAATAACATGGGGAAATTCTTCATCCCCCCTTTAGACCCCCTAAAAATTCATAATATTCACTTTTGGCAATTTTCCTGTCGGTTAGTTCCAAAAAGCTACAATTATGCCAAATTCCAACTTTCCACGTCAACCTGAAGTACCCCTTCAATTTATGTCAGTTCATGTTGTAACATTTTCTTTAAAAATCTATACTTCTATATAATGTGTGTGTAAGTCATCAAGTTTTCGCATAGATGTACAAATTTTCACCAGATCTTCACCTGATGTCTGTACGAAGCCCTTTTATCGATTTTTGGCTCGGGGCTAACGTAAGGATGAAAATGTACGAGTTTCTCGCAGTTTCTAAGAACGCCTTCGTGTATGCAACCCCACTACTTTTTGGTTTAGCGGGCGTATATAACAGCGGAGGATAAACATAAACACTAGAGAATGGATTGATTTCCTCTTTCACTAATTGATGTTTAGAATTAAGGGTCTGCAGCGACGGGTGCTTACTCCTGGGATCCAGGCTCTGAATTAGCACTCGACAACAACGTGAGCTTATAGCTAGTAAACTAATAATCCAGTCCAAAATTTTTGATAGGAAGATGATCTTGTTACACACCGTTTTTGAAATAGGTTTTCACTTCAAATCCTCTGTTATTTTCAATTTATTTGCAACCAGTTAATAGTTTTACTTTCATAATATATGTGTGTTAACTTGCAATTGACTTTCCAAACTTACAAGACACATTTACCTCATATATATATATATATATATATATATATATATATATATATATATATATATATATATATATATATATATATATATATAGGGTTTGTCCGGAAAGTAATAGGACTGAGTCGATTTAAAAAAATATTGAGCCAATCGTTACAATTCTTTAAAAACTTTCAAAATAGCCTCCTTCTGCGTCGATGCAGCGCTGCCAGCGCGATTTCCAAGCATTGAAGGCGTCACGGAAGTCATTCTCCGGAATAGCCTTGAGAGCCGCGGTGCAAGCTGCTTGGATCCCCTCTGTCGTCTCAAAATGCTTGCCTTTCATTGGGCGTTTCAGGCGAGGAAACAAAAAAAGTCCGGGGGGCCACATCTGGGCTGTAGGGCGGCAGCGGAAGCGTTGGGATGCCGGCCTTGGTCAGGTAGCTGTTCACAAGAAAGGCGGTGTGAGCCGGGGCGTTGTCGTGGTGCAGCTTCCAGTCGGCTCCGATGTTTGGTCGGACCCGATTGACCCTTCGTTTGAGTCTCTTGAGCACTTCCACGTAAAACTTGGCGTTGACTGTTTGTCCAGGAGGAACAAATTCATGGTGGACGATGCCTTTGATGTCAAAAAAGACAATGAGCATCGTTTTCACTTTGGATTTGCTCATTCTTCCCTTTTTTGGGAGAGGAGACGCCGGCGTGTGCCACTCGGAAGATTGCCTCTTTGTCTCGGGATCATACTCAAAGATCCATGATTCGTCACCTGTGATTACGTTATTCAAAAATTGGGGGTCACTTTCACACATGTTCAAATTTTCTTGGCACAATTCCACTCGCCGCAATTTCTAGTCGTCAGTGAGCACTTTTGGGACAATCTTCGCGCACACCTTGCGCATGTTCAAATGCTCCGTCACAATTTCATGAACCACAGTTTTTGGTAAATTTAACATCTGGGCAATTAAACGAATACTTAGTCGACGGTCTGAGTTCAAAACTTCGTGCACACGAATCACATTGTCGGTGTTTCGAAGTCGAAAGTCTTCCAGCACGGTCTTCATCGGCGACCTCTTCCCGGCCCTCCGAAAAGGCCTTGTGCCACCGAAACACACCACTTCTTGCTAAAACATCATCTGGGTAAGCCTGCTTGATCATATCAAACGTCTCTGTCGCAGATTTACCGAGTTTAACACAGAATTTAATCGCGTACCTCTGCTCTAACGTACGCTGCACTCGGTTCGGCTTGCACCACTCACAGAAACACGTCGCGCGAAAAAGTCTGTCCTGACTCTCCGTGTGCTTGGAAACAACTGACCAGCCGCTCGTTCGTTAGCTAGGAACGCCCTCTACCGGATCCAGTCGGTGCGCGCTCGCTCCGAAGTACAGTCATGGCGGAATAAAATCAGTCATATTACTTCCCGGACAAACCCTGTATATATATATATATATATATATATATATATATATATATATATATATATATATATATATATATATATATATATATATATATATATATATATATATAATATAGTAAATACATTGAAAACTTGAGACCGCTTGGGTCATCATTTAAGATTATTCAATGAAGCTATTTTTTCTCGTTTGTTACTTTGATTTGATATGGAACTATTTTAGGGAATGAGACTCAAAAAATCTTGGGAGTCGAAAACTTATTACTATTCTAATATTTAGGATCAATAAGTACCCAAGAACATAGTCTTTTAGTCCGCACACATTACTATACTATTAGATGTGTTTAAGTGTTGCTCGCTGTTATTATGCAGTTAAAAGTGCGAACAGCCCAAAATGTTACTTTCCTAGGATTGTATATAAACATAATTATTATTGGTGATATCTTGCCATCTTTCTGATAGAAGATGATTTCACGCCGTATAAGTTCCCATGTTTGGAGTCGAAGCCAATTTTTAAAATTTTCACATCATAAAACATTTTCCCAGCAAAGGACCTTTGCAAGGCGCGAAACAAATGATAGTCTCAAGGGTCAAGTCAAGGGAGTAGGGCGAATGGCGTGCGTAGTCCTGGCCCCCCCACCATCACGCAATTCATTGAAAACAATTTCAATCGTTTGTACTTCGTTTGCTCCCATTTGCTCCCCAGTATCTCCGTTTGCTCCCTTACCGTTCCCGAGAAAATGGAACCTTAAAATGGGAGAGCCAGAACAACATGTCCCACCCCCCACCCAATAGCAGAGAGGAACGGATGGTGACATTCGTTTGTACTTCGTTTGCTCCCATTTGCTCCGCAGTAGCTCCGTTAGCTTCCCTACCGTTCCAAAGAAAATATAAATTTAAACTGAGGGGCCAGAAAAAGGTGGTCCCAGACCCTCAAATTAAAAACAGTCACAGAGAGGAACAGATGGTCGCATTCGTTTGTACTTCGTTTGTTCCCATTTGCTCCGCAGTAACTCCGTTTGCTCCCTTACCGTTCCCGAGAAAATGGAACTTTAAAGTGGGGGGGCCAGAACAACGTCGTTCCAGCCCACCCACCCAACTAAAAATAATCGCTGAGGGGAACGGATGGTGGCATTCGTTTGTACTTCGTTTGCTCCCATTTGCTCCGCAGTATCTCCGTTTGCTCCCTTACCGTTCCCGAGAAAATGGAACCTTAAAATGGGAGGGCCAGAACAACATGTCCCACCCCCCACCCAATAGCAGAGAGGAACGGATGGTGACATTCGTTTGTACTTCGTTTGCTCCCATTTGCTCCGCAGTAGCTCCGTTAGCTTCCCTACCGTTCCAAAGAAAATATAAATTTAAACTGAGGGGCCAGAAAAAGGCGGTCCCAGACCCTCAAATTAAAAACAGTCACAGAGAGGAACAGATGGTCGCATTCGTTTGTACTTCGTTTGCTCCCATTTGCTCCGCAGTAACTCCGTTTGCTCCCTTACCGTTCCCGAGAAAATGGAACTTTAAAGTGGGGAGGCCAGAACAACGTCGTCCCAGCCCCCTCCCACCCAACTAAAAATAATCGCTGAGGGGAACGGATGGTGGCATTCGTTTGTACTTCGTTTGCTCTCATTTGCTCCGCAGTTTCTGCGTTTGCTCACCTACCGTTCCCGAGAAAATGGAACCTTCAAGTAGGGGGCAGAGCAACATGGTCCCAGCCCCCCCACCCAATAGCAGAGAGGAACGGATGATGACATTCGTTTGTACTTCGTTTGCTCCCATTTGCTCCGCAGCAGCTCCGTTTGCTCCCCTACCGTTCCCAAGAAAATGGAACTTTAAACTGTGAGTGGCCAGAAAAAAGGAGCCCGGGAACTTCGAGGGGCCAGAAAAAAGTGATCCCAGCCCCTCGAATTAAAAAAAATCACGGAGAGGAACAGATGGTCGCAATCGATTCTACTTCATTTGCTCTCATTTGCTCCGCAATTTGTCCGGTTGCTCCCCTGGCGTTCGCGAGAAAATAGAATTTTAGACTGAGGGAGTCAGAACAACTAGCCCCCCACGCAATGTTAGAGAGGAATGAATGGTGGCATTCGCTTCTACTTCATTTGCTTCAATTTTCTCCGCAGTTTCTCAATTTGCTCCTCTGCCGTTCCCGAGAAAATGGAACATTAAACTGGTGGTCCAGGAAAGCGTAGTCCCAGCACCTCGAATTGAAAATTATTTCAATGAGGAACGAATGGCGGCATTCGTTTGTACTTGGTTTGCTTCGCGGTAGCTACGTTTACTCACTTACCATTCCCAAGGAAATGGAACATTAAAGTGGAGACTAAAACAAAATTGTCCCAGCATCCCACTCAAATAAACATAATAACATAGGGAAGCGGATGGTGGCATTATTTTGTACTTCTTTAGCTTCGAATTGCTTCACAGTTAGTTGGGTTGCTTCCCTAGCGTTCTCGAGTAAACAGAACTTACGTGATTTCAGCTACTCTCCCGACTTATATAATCGCAGAGGGGAGTGGATGTTGGCTATATCTCGTTTATTTATATTTGCTCCACAATTGCTCTGAGTACTCGTCTACACCGATTCTTCTTAAGAAAGTGGAATTTTGAAGCGGTTGGTGTGGAAATGTGATCCCAGTCCTCAACCTCCTAAAAAATGTAGTAAAAAATAATTGTTTGCGTGATTTGCCCCGAATTGTTCTGGAATTGTTTCACTTTCTTCCCTACTGTTCCCCGACTTTTTAGGTGGTTGAGGACTGCGATCACATTTCCAAACCAACCGCTTCACAATTCCTCTTTCTTAACATCAATCGGAGTAGACGAGTACTCAGAGCAATTGTGGAGCAAATATGAACAAACGAGATAAAGCCAACATTCACTCCCCTCTGCGATTATATAAGTTCGGAGGGTGGCTGAAATCACGTGTGTAAGTTCTGTTTACTCGAGAACGCTAGGAGAGCAACCCAAGAAACTGCGAAGCAAATCGAAATTAACGAAGTACAAAATATTCCACCATCCGCTCCCCTATGTTATTATGTTTATTTGAGTGGGATGCTGGGACAATTTTGTTCCATTTCCTCGGGAATGGTAAGTGAGTAAACGTAGCTACCGCGAAGCAAACCAAGTACAAACGAATGCCGCCATCCGTTCCTCATTGAAATTATTTTCAATTCGAGGTGAATGGACTATGCTTTCCTGGACCACCAGAATATGTTCCATTTTCTCGGGAGCGGCAGAGGAGCAAATTGAGAAACTGCGAAGAAAATTGAAGCAAATGAAGTAGAAACGAATACCACCATCCATTCCTCCCTACCATTGCGTGGGGGGCTGGAAACATGTTGTTCTGGCGCCCCATATAAAATTTCTATTTTCTCGGGAACGGTAGGGGAGCAAACGGAGCTACAGCGGAGCAAATGGAAGCAAACGAAGTTCAAACGAATGTCACCATCCGTTCCTCTCTGCTATTGGGTGGGGGGCTGGGACATGTTGTTCTGACCCCCACTTTAAATTTCTATTTTTTCGGGAACGGTAGGGGAGCAAACGCAGAAACTGCGGAGCAAATGGGAGCAAACGAAGTACAAACGAATGCCATCATCCGTTCCCCTCAACAATTATTTTTAGTTGGGTGGGGGGCTGGGACAACGTTGTTCTGGTCCCCCACTTTAAGGTTCCATTTTCTCGGGAACGGTAAGGGAGCAAACGGAGTTACTGCGGAGCAAATGGGAGCAAACGAAGTACAAACTAATGCGACCATCTTTTCCTCTCTGTGACTGTTTTTAATTTGAGGGTCTGGGACCTCCTTTTTCTGGCCCCTCAGTTTAAATTTATATTTTCTCGGGAACGGTAGGGGAGCAAACGGAGTTACTGCGGAGCAAATGGGAGCAAACGAAGTACAAACGAATGTCACCATCCGTTCCTCTCTGCTATTGGGTGGGGGGGCTGGGACCATGTTGTTCTGGCCCCCCCACTTTAAGGTTCCATTTTCTCGGGAACGGTAAGGGAGCAAACGGAGATACTGCGGAGCAAATGGGAGCAAACGAAGTACAAACGAATACCACCACCCGTTCCCCTCAGCGATTATTTTTAGTTGGGTGGGTGGGCTGGAACGACGTTGTTCTGCCCCCCCACTTTAAGGTTCCATTTTCTCGGGAACGGTAAGGGAGCAAACGGAGATACTGCGGAGCAAATGGGAGCAAACGAAGTACAAACGATTAAAATTATTTTCGAAGAATTGCGTGATGGTGGGGGGGGGCAGGACTACGCACGCGGGCGAATGGGGTAAAACCCAGTGGGGAGGCATGATCAGTTCGCATGTGTAAGTGGTTTAAATAAAATTAATGTTTCACGAATCAAATTATGATTAATAATAATGTGGTGGACACATTAATAATATATAAATGTAATAATATAAAAATCTCCTGTTTATATTGTTTATATTGTTAGAATTAATCACAATGTGACAAGAATATACCTTTATTTGTATTTGAGGTCAATTCTACGTTTTTTTTTTTTTTTCAGAACCTCAATCACAGAGTCGTGAAAAAATAGTTTTTGTTTAATCGTCTTCAGCAATATTCTTCGATTATACTTCATTGAAGTTCCAGAGAGTTTGTTAGGATACGGAAATAAGTTTTTATTATTTTTAATGATTGTAACTGGTTGCAGGTATAGTTGATATTAACTTAATATACTTTTGATACTTCTGGTAATGCTTCGTGGATACTACTAGAGATGACATACCGGCTAATTATGAACACATGTAGATTTTTGAATTCATCTGAAGAGTATGTGACAGAAAGTTCTGACCACAGCCATAAAAAGTCAAAGGTTCTCCATAGGACATCTTAAAATAAAGTCTTACCCATAATAACACCACAAATGGTGATTTATTTATTTCCTTTACAGTTTCTTTGTCATTTCTTTAGCAATCGAATAAATGAAATCGTTTTAGATGCTACTTGAATTTCCTTTAAACAAATTGATTTTGAGTTGACTTTCAATGATTAGCTGAGCATTTACTGTTACGAAGCGAGCAGAGTGTTCATCATACGGAGAATGCTGACATTAAAACTACAGCATATTTAAGAACAAGTAATTAATTCTTATACAATACAGAATAAATATCAATCTCATAATCACTAACACGGATCTTCCGTTCGCCTTTGATAAAAATATATACTTTGAATAACGCAGCATTCCTTTTTGTGTCGGTAAATGTAAAGACTTTATAGTTTCTTCGATTGTCACTATCCTGAGTCTTAACTTTTATGATAGTTTGGAGTTCCGGTGGTCGAATTGCTATTCGACGGTCACAAATTAATTTCTTGATCCCGAAAATGTAGGAAATGATATACCGTATGTCAATATTTGTAGCTACTTTCAGAAAAAAATTATGCATTGTGGCCGCCATCTTGAATTTCGGTGATAAGGAAGCAAAATTCAATTGGAAACATCAGATTCATATTTGTCAGGGTTATATAATTCCTAAAAACACATATTGCCCAAATGTCCCAAAAATGCCATTAGAGAGCTTTTTTTTTTCTGTAATGTTTAAAAGTATATAACTCATTTCCAAATTTCTTGCCGCTATAACTTCTTAACCGTTCATGTTTCAAAAACAAAGTCCTGAACCTTTTTTAGAGATTATTTCAAGTGGTATATTGAAACATTACAATATCAGACAATATTCCCGTCTCCTTTAGCCTACACGTTCAGGGACGTAAAACTAAAAGACTTCATTTCAATATTGTAATTGATAATCGAAGGATACAATCATTTAAACGGACCCATGTCTCTCGACACAGCAACCATTTTGATGACATCATCACAGGCGTTCATGACCACTGATCAAGTGTCTGCTGGTGGTTTTTAATTCTTTGATATGTGCATAAGCATTGTGCAAAATTTCGTGTTAGTGTGAAGAAGTAAAATATTTCTTTTTTTACATTAACTCCACTGACTAATATGAATTTAGTATCCCTCAATTTTAAGTCTTTTATTGAAACCGGAAGTTGTAGATGTCTATCGCGTCCGGTTTTAATATTGCATTTTCATAAAGGAAAAGCACAATTATGAAATAGTGATAAATTGTTTTTTTTAGATATAAATTCTGCATCGCAATAGTATTTTCCATCTTTATTCTTAGCCGCCTATTGAAACCAGAAGTTATAAATCAATATGCCATTAATGTTCAAAGCCATCAGGCACGTAGCCAAGGGGTGGGTCCGGGGGTCCGGACCCCCCCCTTCAAGACCAGAAATTTTAAAAAAAGTGAGGAAGGATAAAACAAAAAGAAACGAGAAATAGGAAGAATCAGCATTAAAAATAAAAGCGAAAAAAAAAAATTCATCATCGCCTCTTTGTAGGGTATCAAACATGTTATTTCAGAAACGGTTTTCAACTGCTCCTTTAACTTATTTGGAACAGTAGTTGACGGAAAAATAGAAACAAAAAGTTATGTGGAAAGCAAGTTCTGTTAACATTTGATTCAACACAGAAAGGAACGCAGATATTATAAAATATTTTACATTATTGGATACGTACTTTTTTTAATAGTTGAGGTCATAATGAAAGGAAAATTGTTATGTTTGAATGAACAGAAGGAGGAATGTAAATATGGTAACATCATCTTAATTTTCTTTTATTCGAGATTTCTTCATAGTTTGTTACTAAAATACTTACTAACTAGTCCTCATTTTCTTGTCCTAACAAAGCAATATGTGTTGCTAGTAAAATAATTTAGATTGATCAAGCTCCTGGTGTGATAACCACAATATTTCATGTCACACTCCCCCCCCCCCCCATTACGAAATCCAGACTAAACGAACCAATGTATGTTACCAATAAAATAGTTTCGAATAATCAAACTCTGGGGTGATATCCACAGTATTTCATGTTTCGGACCCCCCCTATTACGAAATCCTGGCTACGTGCCTGAAGCCATTTAATTCATTTCGAATTTCATTAAAATCACATTTGATGAAATCCCAGCGACTGGCCTCTGGCACTTACGACATGTACAGTTTTATGTAACAACTTAGCTAAATCCAACAATATCGATACTTTTTATTGCATATGTCACTTGTTTGTTTTCTGATTCATTCTTTTACTTGTGTTTTTTAAAGTTTTTTTCTGTTCCTTTCGACGTGTAATGTTTAATTAATATTGTATTCTTTTGTCAAGGGTGAGGTGGTAGAGCAGCCATGGCTGAACCTCGCCCGCTTCAATAAAGACATTTTCATTTCATTTCATTTCACCAATGTCGGATCTAGTCTGGGGCCAAGGGAGCAAGGCTAATCAGTGTTTTGAGTGGCATATAGAATTGAAACTATTGTTTATATATTTTTGAAAGTTTAAGCGTCGCCTTTTATTCATCTGGATTTTTTTTTTTTTTTTTGAAACATTAGATATAGTTTCTGTTGTAGTTTTTCTGTTAAACAATGTGTAAAACAGTACTAGTGATGAGCGCAAGAGTCTTGCCCAAGTACCGACTCAGTGGTAGAGCGTTCACCTTTGGTGCTGGGGTCCATGGTTAGATCCCAGCTTGCACCATGCGAGCTTTTTTGGTGGATAGAGACCGTGTGCGTAATTTTTTGGGTTTTTTTCCCGTTTCCTCCTACTTTCTTCATTCCACCATTTTATTCATTTCTCATCATCACCATCTCTCTTAGCCTCGGTGCGTAATCGTAGCACGTAAAACTAGATATTACATCATTTCAAAACATATTAGTGGTGGTGTTCTAAAACTAAAGAGAAATGTTAAAACTGGCTTATGGGGCCGTTGCCACAGCAACCACTGTTGCCATAACAACGAATCCTGTCGCTGCGCGTCAATCTACAACTGATTGAGAAAAAAAAAAATCTGCAACAAAGGTGATGCACAGAAATAAGTCGTGAGTGGGAACCCTTCACCCCTGGTGGGGATGTTCATGAAGCTATCAGCTTATGCCTAATTACATTGGAATATAATTTCCATTTCTTAATTTCGAACATACTAGGTTCGATCGAAACGAGAAAACTTTTTTTTTCGGACTTCTAAAGAAAATAAAGTAAAATAAATAAATACATGACCGTGTTTATTACATATAGAATTCCCAGTCACGACCCCCCTTCCAGTTTTATTAAAAAAAAATAGAAGAAGAAGATGAAGAAAAGAAAGAAGATAGAAGAGGAAAGATGTAAAGTAAGAAGGTGATAAAGGGAAAACTGTTACTAGATATTTTAAGGAATATGGTAAAGGAAAGCGAATAATTATCTAATTGTGATCATTTCCAATAGCTATTAGTTGAATATCTGGTATTAACGTGATCAACGGTAGACACATGTTAACTCATACATCCCCGACCTAGATCCATTTGACCCCAACTACCAAATTATCCCAATCTAGCTCGGAGATAGATGAGAAAGTTTAATTTTACCTTTTTTTTTTTTTTTAATATTTCCAGAAGTTCTAGACTAATATTCAATATTTGAAAAATGAACGACGAAGTTGATGGCATGTTAGAAACGACCACAGGAAAAAAAAAAAAATCAGAGTATCACATATGTGTCGAAGATTTTGACTTTCACAGTTCTCTCATGATGATCATTCGTTCAGGCTACTTCAGTCCTTTTTACTTCCTTCATAGAGCCAACTTAAGTTAGTATTAACATTCAATGAGTTTAATTGATAACTACCATTAATTATAATAAATCACACATATATGTCAAAATAATTGGTGCACTTAATACTAAACCTACATTTCACTCACACACACATTCATACAGGACAATGTATACTTCGGGTTGTATTTGGTTGAATTAGACTAACCTAACTACAATGCTATAGACATTTATTACATTTCAATAGAAGAAGATGTAGTTTGACATAACAGAGGAAAAAAAATTTAATACATGAAAAGAATGTTTCATAAACATGCACAGAAATTCGCTACTTTCAGCAAGATCAAATAACACATTTCTCTTTTTATATATATATTTTAAAAGTTGGATTACATGAAAAAGAATTAAACCAAAGACGAGACAAGAAAAAAAATTCAAGGGTCAATATATATTTTAAACTCAGTGCAATGAATACATATCATTGCAGGAAAAGAAAAAAAAATAATTGGTTAATCATTAAAAAAAAACTTTAGTAATATTTTATTGAGTCTTTGTCTCAATAGGAGACGTATCGACTGTTTTATGAGTCTTTGTTCTCACGTCGATAATAGCTCCCCTTTTTTTTTTTTTTTTTTTTTTTTTGTTTTCAACTCTCTTTACGCACTGTGGTTTGTGTCCATGAGAGTATTCAATTGTTTTTGTCTTAACTATAGACAACTAATTGCTTCATATCACATATATGTATATCTATATTTCTCATTTCGTCACTCGACGCACTTTATCTAAAATTTCAAAGTTTGTCAATATTAAGGAAAACTTATCAAATCCAGTCACAGATATTGGGAACATATTTCCATATTCCGGTATTCGCATTAACTTATTGAACAGATTTCAGTTCGTTGAATTTAAGATCACTAAATTTTTCCCTAGTATAGATCTTGTAGTCAAAAATTCTAGATACTGAATAGTTTGGTGTCCGATCGTAGGGGAAGGATTTGTTCCATGTTTTACTGATGGAAAAAGTCGTTGGAGGGGCGCACTGTTTCGTAGATTGCTAATTTCACTCGCAAAGTAAATTTGGGTAAGGATTAGGGTTATTCTTATTTATCTTACGACCCGCTACTTGTTTTATTCACATGCAGTATTTAACATTATATTCCACTTTAATAGTTACAGAAATTAATAACAACTCAACAAAAAGTAATTTATGACAATTTACGCGGTAATACTATATATCACAAATAGTTGGTTAATACCGGGTGTCAAAATCTATGGCAACCTAACAAGACCAGGGTAAATATCGAGCCCATTACATACATACTCGCATATATATACATATATGTATTCATATTAATCAATACGATAAATTTCACTTTAATATCTATCTTAATATTTCGTCGACGTTTAACTTCTACATAACCGTTCATATTCGACAAGTATTCATATTTTATAAATATTTATATTTATTTGGCTCAAAGACAAAACAAAACCCTGACTATCAAAATTCACCTTTTTCCTTCATAAGGTTGCAACATTATATTTTATATGTATAAACCCGATAATCAATAATCATTTTCAATTTACTAAAGATCCGCGTATATGAAAAAAAAAAAAATGTTGGTGTTATTTAATAAGTTGACATAAGAAGTGGAAAATGCAACAAATAGAGCAGGCACGTAACTTTTAAAACTATGTAAGTACATATATATAGATGTATATACAACAAAAAAAAATCAATGTTATTCGAAACTAGTGGGCCCAAACTATTAATACATACACACTATATGACCAATCAATAGAAATAAAAACCAGAAATCAGTAATCCATTTGATATAAGTTGTATGATCAATGAATAACAAAGGTCTCTAGGAATCTAAAAGCATAGTGTACCTTCCCATCAATTTCTCCAGTGGTGGATTGAATATCGCGGAAATGGTCCTGAGTTGTGCTCAATACCTCCACGAATTGCATCCCTCGATGTCTCAGTTAGTACATACGATCGAAATAAGTTATATGAATATTGTACGTTTTCATGAGTTTCGGAAACCGGGGGGGGGGAGGTTGAAAAATTTGAAAAAAAAAAAATCTCTAAGTAATGAAGACAGAGAGAGAGATAGAAAAGAAAGACGAAGAATAGTGGCGCCAAAGACTTAAGTGAGAAATAACTAACGCTACAAAGACAAAAGTCGAATTTCTATCTCAACAAATCCATAGCCAAAATATTCTTAACATGCCAAAAGGGTGGTCTACTCAAATACGTAGACTCAAGGAACGCCCTGCTGCCAAGGATGCAAGTTCTGTGTCCATCAGATCCCAATCCCACAAGAATTTGGTTGTAAGATTGAAATCCGATCCCCGTATCCGGCCCAAACCAGCAGGTTCCCGGAAATCGTCCGGAAGGTTAGAGAAGGCGCTAATTTAGAATTTCAAGAAGAAAAAAAAAATCATCCGACCTCTTGGAAACTAGAAGATTCCAGAATAGGGATGAAATTAGAGGAATAGCTAAAGTATCCCTAATTAGTGATTTGCCAGAATTAAAAAAAAAAAATTAAATAAATAAACTGAATTTTGGATCGGTGATTTCAATTACCGAAACATCACCGATGGCTACCCAGCGCAGACATGCCACCGTCTGGGACGTCGTTAATTTCCCTCATCTAATTAAACTAAGAAAAGACATGAAAATACTTAAGGGGACTAGGGGTCGACGTCCGGGTACGCTATATTTAGTAGCAGTTAATTTAATCGGATAGTCCGAACTGAGTTATATGAACACTGCACCATAAATAAATAAGGTAAGCAACAAAAAAAAAATCTCGGAGAGGCTATGAATGTTAAAGGTACAACTGACCGAAACCTGTACTTTTCGATGATCACAGGAAATAGCAGTTGGTTTTCTTAATTATCATTTCTGTCAACCTTTAGAAGTAATTCCCATATGATACTACTCTATCTATTGAAAGGCTTAAGATCTGGGGCTGTTATTATGAGGTACATAAATGCAAAGTAACACACAATTCCCAACTATAATTTACTATCCAAGTAGCAAACTCGGTTGGATGAATGCACCGGTGTAGAAGTCTAAACGCGAGAGATATTTTCTTTTCTTCGTAAACATATTCCTATTTTCACTATATAAAATTTACTAGGCCTATCCATTTAACTATAGGGGTCATCATCTTATTCATATTATATATCATATTATTAACATTTCATTACATTCATTCATTATCTACTAATTTCCGCACGAAATAATATTTTATAAACACCCTATTTCGTACATTTTCACGCAGGCCATACACATATTTACATTACGCAGTAATAAATATATATATATATAACTATCACAATCTATCACGCTCAAACCACCACACGATCACATTCATCGAACCACGTACTCTTTATTTCGAAGCACCCAAATTGTATTTACCTTGCAGGTTTAAAAAAAAATCATACATGTATTTACGGAAAGTTAAATTGTCAATGATTAATCTATTTCTGATTTGTTGATAAAACTGAAGCAACAATGGAATTTTCGACAGCCACGGGAAAAAAGAATTTAATACTACATTTTTAAACAAACAGTAACAGCATATGGGTTTTACTTCTATTAAGAAAATAGGTGTTCTTTATTTCAGCGGATTATTCATTTACTATTGGACCTAGCAAACTGAAATTTTCAGTACAGTAAGATCTCATGCTATCTTATAGGAAGGTATACTCATCCGAACCGAAAACCATGTCCACGGGAAGTAATTTGAGAATAAATGGCCAAAATCAAACAATCTAGATCACTAAGTTATGCGATGTCGTAATGTCAACAAACAATTGACTACCGAAAACTGACGCTATGGCGCTGTAGTGGAGGCATAATTTACCGTGTACTGAAATATATACTTGTACTCATTAATCAGAAATTTAATATTTACTCTGGTTTATTTATGTTAGAAAAATGGTACTAAATTAAAGCATATTTATACACTGTCCAAATCGAAAATTCACACACTCACACAAACCTACTAACTACATACACCACTGTTAGTACTATACATAAAGACAACTAACTAAACTAAACATGCACCATTTAGTTACATGCACGTTGACGAAAATAACCTAACACATTAGATTTAAAATACATTACTCCCTCGTCGATATATATACAGTCGGCTCTATTTAATTTAAAGGGGGTCAAAAATGAGAAAGGTAACACTAGGTCTAATTGACCTGACCAATTGTTTACATAATGATTGCCAAAAATTGATGCCCGGGGGGCACCTTAACGAGGTTTATGGAGGGACCCTTCCCCTGAAAGGGGAAAAGGCCCTAAAACGAACAATAACTAACCCATTCCCCCGCTAGAAACTGGTTCAATTTGGAAAAGGGGATAGGAGCCCTTTTAAGCTAACTTAAGCTGCCATTATTATTATTCACTTTACAACCATCAAACCTACGTACATGCGATTACTGAATAAATAATAGAAAGTCACATTTACTTAATACACGAACAACATGCACCAAACAGGTCGTAATTTCCCTAATCCCTACTTGAGTTTGAAATAAAAAAAAATAAAGTCACTCTTTCACTGTTGTCTATTCTCGATAGGCAGCAAACATGGCTTCCTAGTAAACAGAACTGGAATTTGTTATTTCACTGAATTGCAGCTTCTTTACCAAAATTTGCGGATTTTTCGGGCTCCTATTCTGTTGTAAATCTTTAACTATTGGATTACATTATATGTTACCTTAGTTGTCCTTGTAAATTGGAATTCTTCCCGAAAAATATGTAGCACAAAATTCACAAGCTGCTCCTTGTAGGGTGTCGTCGATTGTTCTGATAACATTGCGCCGAAAAAGCCAGAGGTAAGAGAATTCCTCCAATCAGAAAGAAAACTTTAGCCGCGGAAATTACAAAGCGAATGGAAATTTGGCAAATCCAGATATAACCGGATCTGAAAGTGACTATGGACTAGTGAGAGGGGGTGAGGGAAAGATTAGGTACCTGGCCAAAATCTACATTGGTCTGAAATTAAGGAAATTTATATCCAATAACGGAACTATGTTCCGGTATGACGTCAGAATGGTAAACCTTGTAACTATTCAAGTTATATATCCGTAAATGGGATTTACACTCAATCAAAATATAAATAAATATATTATACAGTGGGAATATGGTTACTAACAAAACCTTTGGGTTTATTATATTTAATTCGAAGTAAAGAGAGTAAGTAAATTGTGTAACTAAACCGAAATTGAATTAAAAAAAAAATTGCTAGGTACAGGGTGCGTAAAAAAAAAATTGCCATTACTTTCAACTGTAATGGTATATTACAATGTAATAACCGAGAAATGAAAATCGGTAATTCCGTATACCATAGGTGCCGACTACTTGGGTAAGGCCTTGGCTCCAAGGATCAAGCATCCGTTAGAAAATTTTAATGTGTGCTCAAAAAATTAATATCGAAATAACATTTTCATGACATTGACAAAAACTTGCGTATGTGACTGCAAGTTTGATTTCATGGGCGGGTGCTTATACGTTGAATAATTGTTTATCAATATAACTTTTAGCCTCCTTCGGTATATGGCACATGCGGATTGAGCGATATAATATTATAGGCTACAACAATAAATAATCAATATTCACAAGTGAGAGTGATTTTGTAGAGTTATTTCAAATAACTTGGAGTTTGATGCTGTTTTTGTATTTCTAATATAGGTCAAAAGTATTTGTGTAAGTTGAGTTTACACAAAAGACATGGACAGTTGAGTCGTTTTCAGTTTTTACTAAAGTTATACTAAAATAGTAAGAGGTTTGATTATAATCGTTATTATTTTAATTTTTCTCTCTCTTTTTTGGCCAATATTGCTAACATATCATCATCAGAGCTATTCTGCCATTGTTGGCAGGTCACTTGTTGCAACTCAGAAGCTTCAATATACGGTGGTCTTCAGCTAGTCTCTTCGTCTTGACGTAGCAATTTTCTGTTTTAATACCTTCCTTCAACTACAGTCTCCTTTGCCCCCTCCCTCTCTTTCCTTCCACCATATTCTCTAGCATGTTCTTCATAATAAAGTTCCTCCTCAGCCAATGTCCCAACCAGTTTCTTTTCCTCCTCTTAATTACAGAATTCTTCTTTTCTCCCCTACTGCTACTATTTCTAACACCTTCTCATTCGTTTCCCGTTCATCCCAGCTAACTCTCTCCTTTTATCAAAACCCTCCAATATTTTTTCATCGCTTTTGCGTAATGTCCATGTTTCTGTTCCATAGAGTACATATTGGAATCGGTAAAATAAAATCTCAATATTTAATTGGAAATCTTGATTTTCTTTCATACGTCTTCTCAATTTGAGAAACAGTAGAGTATTGAATCTGTTAAAAAATATAAAATGATTACGAAACGTTGTAATTTATCTTACAAGTAGTAAAGCGTGGGGACCCATTGAAAAAAAAATTAAGGTTATCACCTATGTTGTATATTATCATCACACTTACACGAAAATAAACTATATTTCATTTAGAAATATACATTGTACTTCCGTTACTATTGGCGCATTGTAGAATTTATTCAGAGTAAAATTTACGTATAAAAAGCATAAGATTCCTTAAAAGCAAGACTTGCAAGACCCTTGCAGTAAGACCAAGACCAAGATTGTGTGTGCAAGACCAAGACCAAGAGCAAGATCAAAGGTTCCAGTGCAAGACGAAGACGAAGACTTAATGTGCAAGACCAAGACAAAGACCACCCGGATCTTGATCTTGGTCTTGTATTTGCTCATCACTAAACAGTACTTGAGGTCCACAATGTTAACGAACAATCTAGCCAAAATATCATTCAGGAGAGAGAGTTAAGTTCGAAATGTCTGCAGGATCCATGAAAAAATGTAGACTCATGGTATCATAGTCTGGGTTTTGGTTGCCCCTCCTCCCAGTGTTTACCTTCTAGATCCGCTACTAATTTCTGGTTAGAATATTGAAACTCTCGTAGTTTCACAACACAACATGAAATTCGCTTGTTCTGAAACTGATTTTGTACTCCCAGAGAGTGATGATTTCAAATTTTGCTCAAGATTATTCCCAATACATCAAATGAGAGTAGGACTGCAAAAATACCGGTAATCCATATTCAGCACAATCGGAGATATGCCCCGGGAGAAATTTCATAGATTCGTGGGAATGTTTATCAGGGTCACCCCTGAAATTATTAATGTCCCCAAAAACGTAACAGAGTTCAAAATGTATGCCTTGTTTCTAGTTAGCTGTAATAAAAAACAAATAAGAACATCACTTTTGGTCTTTTATGACGAAATAAAGACACTTTTTATCACAAGGCACATTTTCCGTAAACATGCTGTGTGGTTTCTATATTCTATACGGATTAACCAAACTTTTTAAAACTCGAAATTGTTTGTTTTTGCCAGCTATTTCATTCGCGTCAGTAAATTCAACAGCAATTTGTTGATTTGCTGTTTAAAGTATCACCGTCTTATATAGCTATTGGTCAGTCACTGGCAAACAACGTAAAATTCCAAAATTGGCTGGTGACTAAATAAAATGGCTGACGGTGAGAATAGAATACTTTTTTAATTCCTTCCTTTCCGATCTGATTGAGTCAAAGAGGGTTTTTAAAGTTTGCAGACGCTCTTAACTGAGTTACGGGTCGTGATTACAGCTTGGAGCAAATTCCCTCATTCTGTTTTTTTCCTCCCTCTCCGTTTCTTTTTTCATTATATCGTGTTCTACTTCACGTAGACACGAGGTTAATAGTTGTCTGTCTGCCGTGCTGTGCTTTGCGACTGAACATTTAGACTTTTAGACGGAAACCGATAGGGAGACTACGAAGTTTAATCACTTCGCTTTGTTAAAGACGATGTGCTGTATTGTAAAACAGAAGAAATGTTTCACATTGATTTACACTTCTCAGAATAAACAAACTAAATACATAATGAATGACGAATACACTTAAGAAGTAATTGAATTGCTGAATGTCATTTCGGTTGTAATATGACTTTATGTTACCTTAATTAATTAGGTCCGAAGGTAATTCGAATTAAGAATAACCATTAAATTAAGGCTGTAGAGTACTTGTGTCATCTTTATTTTAAAAGCTACTGATTTATATGGAGAAGCACTTTTTTTTCTTTGAAATGAACATAAACTTTAATGGTTCTGTTTTACTGGATTCTTTTTCAATTGTAACTATGAATAAATGTCCGCTGATTTTGTACAAAATGCATTTGTCTCATAATTATATAAATAGTATTGTCCGCGAGACGAGACAAGACGAAAGGTTGTCTCGTCTTATCTCGATTTTTTTCTCGTTTTGACTCTGGAAAAGATTTTGTTGTCTCGTTTTGTAAATTTATGTAGAAAACTTATGCCCATTTTTTCTTAATTTCATCTAAAAATGATCAGAATCCTTCCGCTTCATGAGAGGTCCACAAGGGGTGTGATATAACAACATGTAAATCATATTAATTATTGGAAGATGTTGTGTAATGACTTGTGTATTTTGGCAAGTGCTCTTAATTGTGTTCCTACAATCACTTTTTGAATTTATAGTTCACAAGAGATCGATAATTTTAAGTATCTGAGAGCTATTTAGACGAGAGACGATTATTACGCCAAAGAGATCAGGTCAAGAATTGCCATAGCTAAAGAAGCATTCAATACGAAAAGACCACTTTTAAGTAGCAGGCTGAGTATTGTACTAACGAGTAAGAAACCGGGCAATTGCTATGAATGAAGTATTGGACTGTATGGTTCAGAGATTTGAACATCACGGAACTTACAGAAGAAATAATTGGAGAGGTTCGAAATGTGATGTTGGAAAAAGATGGAGAAGATAAAATGTATAGAGAGAGTAAGGAACGAAGATGTTTTAAAACAGATAGGAGAGAAGAGGACGCTTTTACCCAGCATCCTTCGTAAGAGGACCGATTGGATTGGACAAATCTTGCGAAGAAATTTTCTTCTTATCATCATAGAAGGAAAGATGGAAGGAAAGCGAGGGATAGGAAGAATAACACAACTGATTGATGATTTTAAAATAAAAGAAAATATTGGGAGTTAAAAGAGGAAACTGAAGATCGAGAAACTTGAAAGAAACAAAGAAAGCAGGCCTAAGCCTAAAATAAAAAAAAAAAACTAATTAATCCCAGGACCTGCCAAAAGGCAGAATACTTAATAATATATAAATCAATGTAGTAATACAAATCATGTAACACTAAAACAGAGTTTGAGATCTTAAGACTTAGGTGAACCAGTGTTGCCCAGGAAACTGGAGAAATTCCTTAACTCGTCTCGAAAGCGAGACGAGACTAGAAATTCCATATTTCATGGGCAACACTGTATATAAACTGGCAGCGCATTATGTATAAACTTAAACTACCCGAACCTTCTGCACGTTGTACTACACAACAGGTTAAGATCGTGCTTAATTAAAATCTGTAATAAGTAACATTTAACAAATTTATTATTACTTGGATTTGCCAACCAAGCCACCCCAAACTTCAAACTAAAGGATATCCTATAAAGAACGGAACTTCTTGAGCTACCCGTCATTGCTGTTCTACTAAGTTGGCAGCATTGAATGTTACACGATTTTCATTTGTTATCCTTGTGGTTAGTAGTCCTGAACGCTGAATAGCACAAGGATGTTATAAATAGAGGATCTGCTCATATGTATCTTCATCCTATTAAATCGGTGAAGCCAAAAAACAACCGAGCATCGGCACGTCTGATTGGCTACAATCGTTTCTACCATCGTCTGATAGGCTACAATCGTTTCTACCATCGTCTGATTGGCTACTTTCGTTTCCGCCATGATTTTTAGCTCAAAACATTGCGATCCTATTGGTCGGAGTGGGCAGAGTATGGGTGGCTAAACTGTGACGTATGGCTTCAAGATTTTGTTGTAAGGGCACATCCTCTGTTTTATAAGATCCTTTGAATAGAACATGATAGTCATTTGTTTTCTCTACGGGTAGGAATGGAGCGCTTCACAACGGAACAGCGAAATGAATAGTGGAAACATATTATAAATGTGGTGAATTTTATGTAGAGACCGTTCTCAAGCTCGTGCATTGTTTGGTCAACATAATGCATCGAATAACTCGACTGTGATCACCTTGACCAAACAATGTTATTTCTGTGTATAAGTAAGTTTTCTGATCTTCAAGTCACACCGGTTCTTATCTGGATTATCAGATCTGTTGGGTCACGACCGGATCTGATTGGTTCGGGGCGACAAATCACGAAGTTCATAATTCATTCCATCACTGACATGCGCAGGTTGAACTTTAAAAGTCCAACAACCTGAGGAGTGCTGGATTTTTGAAGGTTATATATGCTGTATATAATTATCAGTTAACCGAAAACTTCTATTTGAATAGTCATTTAGAGAAATAAAATTAAACACTAATGGAAAAACAAATGAAAATTTTATATTCACCAACTAAATAAAACAGTTGTACAGAATTAGTTCAAAATAAATAAAATACTACAGAATTTTAATTCAACTAAATAAAATAGTTTCTCAGAATTATAGCTAAAAAAACAAAAGATAAGCAGAATGTCCGTAAGCAGGTGCAAGAAAGAACCAACAACCGATTACTGACTACAACCCCATCAAAATAAATAGCACCTCCAGTAAACGATGGTGCACCAACGCGGTAAATTTGAAAGTGCGCTCCGAAATGAATGCCGAAAATCTGTAAGGAACCGAAAATCTACAATATTTGAATGTCAATCTATACCACTACTAAGAACCGAACTAGGAACTAGTACACAGAAAGCACTCGGCACGTTAACAAGTAAAAATAAGGAGGAAGATGAATATAAACAAGAAAAATTATAATAATAAAATACAAGGGACAAGGCGAATCTAATTTATACTTAGAAGAGAGAAAAGTTGTGAATATTTAAACCTTTAGGTTATGTGACCACTACTAAGAAAGAAATACAAGAGATATAACAACACAAAAAGCTTAAGCGTTTTACAGGAAGAAAGGTGTACCGGTACAACAAATTTATAAAAAAAAAAAAAAAAAAAAAAAAATACTGACCGAAGTAAACACTTCGTCTTTCTTTCTTTTTTTCTTTTTCTTTTTTTTTAAGACTTGGACTCTGGGGATATGAAGAGGCGAGAGTTGGAAAGTTTTACAATCTAGTAGCATTGGCGCAGAACACTGTGTGTCTCCTAGACAGAAAAGAAGACGACAAATGGCGAAACTTTAAGACAAGTAAACGAAAAAAGCAGATACCAACAACCAAAGAAAAGAGAAGAAACTTATATTAGCCTATCTCATATAAGACATTCGGGATGGATTACTGTTTTGTTTGAAAATAGAACAAAAAGTGGAACGGAGAGCTAGTAGGACAGGGTAATTACAACAATACGGCAGTCAATACTATGACAACAGAAAATACCAATAGCCTGTTAGTGCTGCAGTAGGCGTTATTTGTTATCGCTAGATCATCATCACAGGTATTCTGCCTTTATTGGCAGGTAACTTGCCGCAGCTGAGAAGCTTCCATGCTCCACGGTCCTCCACTAACCTCTTCGTCTTCGCGTATGATCTTTGTTTTAATATCATCCGTTAATTGTAGTCTCCTTCGCCCCCTCCCCTTCTTTCCCGCCACCATACCTTCTAGGACGTCCCTCATGATACAATCTCTTCTTAGGCAATGTCCCAACCAGTTTCTCTTCCTCTTCCTAATACTATCTAAAAGTGTTCTTTTCTCACCCACAATTTCTAACACTCTCTCATTCGTTTTCCGCTCTACCCAACTAATTCTTTCCATTCTTCTCCACACCCACATTTCGAAGGCTTCCAGTCGATTTTCGTCACCTTTACGTAATGTCCACGTTTCCGCCCCATACAGTACAACACTCCACACAAAGCATTTTATGAGTCTTTTTCTCAACTCTTTGTTCAAGAACCCACAAAACAGACTTTTCTTTCTTTTAAAGGCTTCTTTCGCCATTCCTATCCTTGCTTTTATTTCACATTCGCATTTCATGTCATTACTAAGAATACTACCCAGATATCGAAAACTATTCACTTGTTCTATTTTCTCCCCTCCTACTTTTATATTTGACACAGACCCCTTCGTTCCAATCACCATGGCTTTTGTCTTTCTAACATTTATTTTCATCCCGTATTCTTCAAAGTCCTTTCTCATTTTTTCTAACATTTTATTGATTTTCTTTTCAGATTCTGCAAGAAGCGCCATATCGTCTGCAAATCTTATGCATCTAATCATTCTACCTCCTACCGAAATGCCATCATCATCATTTAGGCTCTTTTTCACTATATTTTCTAGATAGACATTAAATAGTGTTGGCGAGAGGCAGCATCCTTGTCGAACTCCCTTGCCAATTGTACTCTCTTCCGTCATTTCTTCCCCTATCCTCACACTTACTTGTTGGTTCATGTATAAGTTTCTTATGAGTCTTCTATCTTTCCATTCCAACCCTATCTTCGTTAGAACTCTCAACAACAATTCACGCGGTCAAAAGCCTTTTCTAGATCAATAAATACAACATACACCTCTTTCCCTTTTTCTATAAATCTTTCGCCGATCGCCCTTAATAATCCAATTGCATCTCTTGTGCCCTTCCCTCTTCTGAACCCGAACTGCTCCTCCTCAACATCTTTACTTGTTCTTTCATACAACTTTCTGTTTAGTATTCGGAGCAGAATTTTAGCTGAATGAGATATTAGACTAATAGTTCTATAGTCCTCACATCTCTTTGGGTTCGATTTCTTAGCCATCGGTATCATGATCGTTTTCAGAAAGTCTTTTGGCCATTCTCCTATTTCATATATTTCATTGCATAGTCGCAACAATTCTTTCTTTCCTTGGTCTCCTACATTTTTAATGAATTCGATTGGCATGCTATCTATTCCGGTTGCCTTTCCATTCCTAATCTCGGATATAGCCTTTTCAAACTCATCCCGAAGAATACTAAATCCTTTATCATCCTCGTCTACTTCATTTTCTACTTCAACATTTAGGCTACATGGTCTATCCCTACTCTCATATAAGTCTTCAACGTATTCTTTCCACCTTCCTATGACCTCATTTCTCTCGCTGACTACCTTCCCATTCTTATTTTCTACTGCCATCATAATACCTGCTTGTTTCCTCCGAAATTTCATAGATTTCACCTCCTTGTACATTTCCTCATATTTCCCAACTATTTCTAATTCTTCTATGTCCTCGCATTTTCTTTTGTAAAACTCTTCCCTCGCTCTGTCTGTTTCTCTTCGTAATTCATTATTTAACTTTCTGTACATCTTTCTGCCTTCTTCTGTATCAACCTGTTTCCACATCTTCCTCTCCCTCATTTTCTGCAACATCTGCTCTGTAATCCATGGTTTCTTAGCAGTTTTGTGTTCGTGGTAACCTACTGCTTCTTCTGCAGCCTGCTGTAAGCTACGTTTAATATGTTCCCACCGTGCGTTACTACCTGCACCTATCCTTTCCTCGTTTGAACATTTTTCTTCGAATTTTTCAATGGAGAATATAAAATACAACATCCGCATCTGTAACATCTCAATCTGCATCCGTAACATCTCTATCTGCATCCGTGACATCTTTATCCGCACACGTGATATCTCTACCTGCAATCGTAACATCTTTATCCGCATCCTTAACATCTCTATCCGCATTCGTAAATAACAAATATATATGACTTGTATTTCTATAGAAATCATGATTCTAACAATAGTTTCTGACATAAAAGAATTGTCAATACCTCGTTTATAGTTTTGTGAATCATATTACGTAAGGCAAGATCAAAGCTGAAATGCCCGTTCTTTGCATGAAAAGAATAATCTTTATGCAAATTATTTAAGAATAAAGAACTGAGTAGAAAAATAACAACAAGCAACGCCTTCCGCATCGTCTCTTTGTGATATATCTCGTTCTTCGCATGGTCACAATAAGTTTATGGAAAATATTTCAACCCCTTTTTCCCATACGATATCCGTTTCAAGGATAGTGTTGCCCTTGTTGTGCAGCAACGAACATTGTTTTATGTTACGAAGTGTTGCCTAATCTGTTAGAGGCTGTTGTTAAACATAACCACCTTCCCACTGCTGCTCTCACACTTAGCTGTGCTAGGGTTATCTTATATTCACGTTATTTTTTTTTCAGATTTTAAGTCATTCTGTATATGTATGAAGTTGAGAAGAAATTGCAACAGGTATTACAGGGTTATGCAGAAACATACACACATCCATCTATTATACATATATAACATACTGACGTGGATCCAAGATATGATCAAGGTAGGGGCTAAACCATAGTTTGCCGCTTTATCCAGTATAAAGTAGGATTGAAGCCCATTTTATCCAAGGTATAACTGAGCGTCAACGGGGCTATAGCCCCTATAACCTCCCTTGGACCCGCGCTTATATATATATATATATATATATATATATATATATATATATATATAGTTGATACATACGATTGATATTATTTATGAATATATTATTTTGGGAAAGGAAGCATATTTAATTATTGAATGTTATGTTAAAATAAAGAAACTAAATGTTGTCATAGAATGTAAACACGTGTGTGTTTATGTGTTTACATCAATGTTTTGTATATGTGATGAATGTTATGTTTTGCTACGGCTAGACGCTAAGTCGTCAGTTCGTATGCTATTGTGATTTGTAATTTGTAATGTTTTGGTTCAAGAATGTATTGTCATCAAGTTGTAATACTATAACATTGACACACTTTTGACTGTGGCATAATCGTTGAGTTTGCAGAAATTTGTTGGTCTGAGAATTTGATCACGATGTAATTCGGGTGAAACCAATGTTTTACCAATAGCTGAGATATACAGAAAATCGACAACATGAATTCCAGGATGTCTGGAATCCGAGTATAAAAACTCATGGTCCTAAAAGATTGGGATCAGATGGAAGAGATTACGATTAGACGAGCTATCATTGAGAACCACGGATAATTGTATCACAGTTGTCGTTTAGCTGTGATTCCATTCTACGATTAGATCAGGAGATCTAATAGTTTCCAGTAAACCATTAAAGTGGATTATGGTTTAACAATAGTCAGCCACTACAGACTATTGGCAGCGAGATCTGTATCATCCAGAACGTCGACATCAGTTCCAGGCATCATTAACTCAAAGGTACGTGTATCTCAGCTATGTTCGAGTTATTCGTGGTTAACTTCTTAGATGCTTAAAGATATGTGATCTGGCGTTTATACACAGTCTACGAACAGTTACAGTAATACACGATATTTATGAAAATACACAGATTTAATTGAAAGTCAATTTAATGTGGTTTCCTTTTGTCATCCTCGACCTACTCATTCTAGATGGTGAGTAGCAGCGATCTTCGACCGTCAATTATCATTCATCCCCATGCAATCAAGGCACGACGGTGGAAGGTTGTTATGGTGGAGATAGCTGTGGTTCGATTCCCGAATAGTGCTAAGAATAGTTCCCACCATTGTTATGGTGGAGATACTTTCGGTTCGAGCCCGGTATGTGTGTACTAGTGTGGCTTACACCATTGTTATGGTGATGGAAAGCTATGGTTCAAATCCCGCAACGGAATAATTTTAGTTTTAAGAATAGATTTCAATGTGGTTATGGTTTAAGTCCGGTTTAAATGTTTATAGTTTAAGTAATTTAGTATGTTAAGATTTTGTAGTATTATCGTTCACCAATTGAATACGAGATTTGGTTCGGATCTCGAATGACTAAGGCATTGACTCAAGTAGATTAAGTAATTACGTTAACCCTCACCACCCACCCTCACTTCGTAATCAAAGTTGAATTAAGTATATAGATAAATGAATGAAAATACTGTGTTAACTAGAGCACAGAAAGCGAGTAAGGGAATAAATATTGATGTGCATAATTTATTTGGTGTGAGGACACCGGAAAGACGAAATACTTCTTGTAGTCAGGATAAAGTAGCGAGTCCTAAAATTATTTTGAGTAAAGAACCAGTTTTCAATTTCCCAAGTAGTCCGGTAACTAAATCCGTATCGGAAGATTTTCCATCAATTATAAATCTAGATCCGAATTTAACAAATAGTACCAGTAAGGATTTTAAAATGGCGTCTAACATTACGTTTTATGCAGATATTAACAAACTACCTAAATTCGATCTGAAGAACGATAATGACATCGTTTCTTTCTTCGATGAATTCGACGATGCTTGTCAAATGGCAGGTATCGCCGAAAGCAAAAGAAAGGAATTGTTGCCTAATATTTTCAAAGGAGTAGGGAGGCAATGGATTAAATTGTTCCTGAAACGGAAAAATACGGCAGAAATACAATATAAGGATTTGCAGTCAGAAATCGTGGAAGAGTTTACCAAATCCAATGTGACGATAGACATCGAAGATAAAATTAAGGAGCGTTTGCAGCATGAAGACGAGGCCGTCATAAATTACGTGTATGACATGCTCGTTCTTTGTGAACGGTTAGATTCGAACATGACTGACATTAAGAAAATAGGTATCATAGTTGGAGGATTACATCCATATTATATGGAAAAAGTAGGAACGATAGCATATTCTAGCCTAGACAAATTCGTTGAGGATTTACAAAAGATAGAAAAGAATAAATGTAAGATTGCAAAACGCGTGAAAAAAGAATCCGGTAAAGTCACGATTAAAGATCTTGTTAAAAAGATTAGGGAGCAAGTAGAAGATGACGAAAGTGGATCTGAGTCAGATCACGTAGTTGTAAGGAATAATAAGGAAGAGAGTAAAATCAAACAAGAGCCGCAGAGTTTTACACAGATCGCGGAGTTAGAGAAAAAGATAGACAAATTGCAGCTTGCATTATCGGCGAAAACACAAGACGAAGAGAAACACGAAAATAACGGACGAAAACAAGGGAAAAATCAGTATTATAGAAATAATAGGCAGTATAGAGGTAATAACCGAAATTACTGCGGAAATAAGAATAAGAATTGGTATAATAATAATAACAGAAGTCAAAACGGCAATAGAGGAAATAATGGTTTTTACAACAAACGTGGTAATCGAGGTGGTTATTGGAGAAATAATAGAGGACGTGGTCAACAGGGAAACTGGCAAGGGAATTGTCAGAATTCGTGTTGTCACCAATCCTATAATTTTGATAATCAGAATCAGCAGAGATTTGTGCAAGTGGTACCAGCACAAGTGAATGGTACTACTTACTATCAAACAGCAGGTCCGAGTAATTTAAACGGAACACATCTGTAAATGGGCGAGGCGCATTTACAGGGAATAGAAATGTAAGAACAATAGAAATAATTGCCTCAGTTAATTTGGAAAACAATATGGTATATTTACCATTAGAGATCGATAATAGACAGATTAAAGCGTTACTCGATAGTGGGTCACAAATTTCGATTATTAATGAGAAATTAGTACCACAGAGTGCGAAAATAATTACACGACAAACAAAGATCAAAGGTATCACGCAAAACACTCTTGTAATTAATAAATTAGCAGTAATCAAGTTTAAAATTTCAAATCAAACTTTTCACCAAGAATTTAGGATAATAAAAGATTTCCCATATCAAATGTTAATCGGGAACGATTTCTTGCAGACACAGAATTGTCGAATAGATTATGGAACTAGTAAAATCATAGTTCAAAGGTTCGGGAGACCGACTAAACCTTGTAGAAATGATCAGGAAACCAGAACAGTTTCCGAAAATATCGCGATAAGTATAAAAACAAGTTTAAAGCCGAAATGGTCCTTGGACATAGAGTGAAGTTGTTACCAAGAACTAGGACAACTGTTGAAGTTAACCTAGTCAACTCTTGGGCAAACAACGAGTATTTATTAGAGCCAGATAAATTGTTAGAAACTCAATATAACGTATTTATACCTAGAGCGGTATTGTCAAAAGAAAATCGGTGTTTAGAAGTAATCAATCCATCAAATAAGACAATCATGTTAACAAAAAATTTGAAAGTTGGAGATGCAGAAGCATGTATTAGTGAATCAGAATTAAGACAGGAAGGATTAACAGAGGATGAAATTGAAGAGGTGTTAGATGCAAGGAAAAACTACGATAAAACACGGTTACAATTTGGCGAAAAGACTAATCCAGAAATTAAAAAGAAATTAGAAAAGTTGTTATGATTACGCAGATGTTTTTGCGTGGAAAGAGAATGAGTTAGGAAGAGTTAAAGGAGTAGAACATAAGATAGAGTTGGAAACGGAAGTTCCGTTTCGACAGCAACAGTATCCAATACCAATAGCTATGAGAGACAAAGTTAAAGAACAAATCAACATCCTGCTCGAACAAAACATCATCGAGGAGAGTAATAGCTCTTACAATTCACCCATGCTATTCGTCAAAAAGCCTAATGGATCTATCAGAGCTTGTCTCGATTGTAGACTGCTGAATAAGCATGTAAGGTTCCATTCCGTGGCGTTGCCGCCTATACATCAGATTTTAACATGTATGGGGGGGTCACAAATTCTTTAGTGTACTTGACATTAAGAGTGCGTATCACACGGTATCAATTTCGAAGGAATCAAGGAAGTACACGGCGTTTAACATTCCTGGCGTCGGTGCTTACCAATATTCTAAACTCCCTATGGGATACATCCAATCGCCCGCCATATATACGAAAATCATGGCAATGACATTAGCTAACGTTCATCCGGAAGCGGTGTCATATTACATGGACGACGTATTCCTATACGTAAACAATCAGGAGAAGATGGTATCGGTATTACATTCAGTTTTTCAAAGACTAAGAAAATATGGCTTAAAGTTGTCGGTAGAAAAATGTCACTTCATGGAGGAAAAAGTAATGGCATTAGGTCACATTGTGAGCGAAGCCGGTTATGAAATAAGTCCAAAAGTGATTCAGGCAATAAAAGCTTGTAAGCCACCCACAAGCGCAAAAGAACTTAAGTCATTCCTTGGGTTGACTAACTACGTACGAAAGTTTTGTAAAAACTATGCAGAAATGTCAGCTACTTTTCAACAATTGTTGAGGAAAAACCATAAATTCGTATGGACCGAGGAACACCAACTTAGCTTTGAAAAATTAAAAGATGCGTTGATGAATGCACCTTTATTAGCACCATTACGAGAAAATCTGGAAACGAGAGTGTATACCGATGCGTCTACAAAATCAATTGGGGCTGTACTCATGCAAAAGCAAGTGAATGGAGAATGGACACCTATAGCATATTATAGCAGAGTGTTAAGACCTAATGAAACGAGAAGACATATAGTGGAGTTAGAAATTTTGGCTGTGGTGAGTGCCTTCAAAGCATTCAACTACTATTTGTATAATAAAGAATTTGAGTTATACACTGATTGTAGATGTATTAAGTATCTACAAACAACGCCAAAATTATCACCAAAATTGTTAAGGTACAGTTTAGAGATGGCACAATACCAATATACGCCAGTGCATTGTCCAGGTGAGAAAAACCCGAGCGATGTATTATCAAGAAACACGGATATTCAACCAACCGAGAAGACATTGATTTGGATGCGTTACCAGTAAAGACAGAAGATCTCGAAGTCAACATCACGTTCGACGAAGATGTGGACGTAGCTGAGTTGCAGAGGAAAGATTCTTTCTTCGGGCCAATAATGAAGGCTATAGAACATCCAGAAGGAGCAGACGAAAAATCGGAAAAACAAGCCCGCTGGTATGAAATTAAGGACGGAAAACTTTTCAGAACTCAGAAGATGGCTAATGGAAAGAAATTTCTATTATGCATTCCTTTTTCTTTAAGGGAACAAGTTTTCAAGAACTTGCATTGTTCGATATATGGAGGAGGACACTATTCCTACACGAAGTGTTATAATCGAGCATTAAAATCAATTTATTTCCCGAATATGAAAAGATTTTTCCAAGAGAAGGTCAGCCAGTGCATCAGTTGCCAAATTCAGAAACGTAAAGCTGGTAGGACACCATTGCATCCACAGACATACCCGAGTTATATGCCATTCCAGCATGTAACTATGGATGAGATTGGGCCGTTTAAAAGATCTAAAAATCATAGGAATAAATACGTAATTGTATTCGTAGATAGTGCTACACGTTACGTAATTGCTAGGGCAGTTCCCGCTATAACTTCCGAAATTATAGCAGAAGTAATTTTTGAAGAATTGATTACAAAGCATGGGATTCCTGAGATTTTGGCCATGGACCGGCATAGTACACATCGAAGCCGAGTAATGGAAGAGATGGCTGAGCGGTTTGGTATGAGGTTAAACTTTGCCAACACAGATGCCCACTATAGTATCGGAACATCGGAAAGAGCTATAGGGTCAATCCAACAGATTATGAAGCACTATATAGACCGTGAATTCACAAATTGGGACGAAATCTTACCTTGCATAGTGTTTACCATGAATACACAGATTCATGACGGAACTAAACACTCGCCATATTATTTGCTTACAGAGCGTGAACCCAGAACGTTTTTGGAACAGGATCTGGACATACCTTGTGAGTATGTAGAAAACGAAGAGCGAATAAGAACTGTAAAGGAAGCAAGGAAGGTAGCGTACCAGAATTTGCAAAAACGGTTTAAGTCTCAAAGGAAGCAGATCGAGAAGAAGTTTTCTCAACCTAACTTTGATGTAGGTCAAAAAGTTTGGATTCGTGAAATGCCAAGAGCAGGCATTCCAGCTTGTTTTGGGAAAAGATTTAACATTCGTGGAGTTATAGTGCAAAAGATGAATAATAATTCATATAAAGTGAAATATGAGACGAAGAAAGGACAAGAAAAGATTGATACCATTGATTTAAGACGTTTAAAACCATTTGTTAGCGCGAATGATGAAGATTCGGATAGGCAAGATCAAGATTCGGATTTAGACAGTGATGTCTAAAAAGAAAAAAAACAACGCGTGTAAAAATCAAGAGGTTGTTGACTCAATGACTACATTGGAAAAAAAAGTTAAAAGTTTTTGGCAACGATAAAACACGAATAAGTTTTAGTATATAATTTTGTATTTTTTTTGTTAGAGATCTGTAGACAAAATGTTTTTATCAGTGAAACAGCGAGATGGACCGCTGTTTATGAACAAAAGTCCGTGTCCCGAAATCAAAGGAAATGTTGATTTCCATCTAAAAATCCCTTAACTGGTAAAAATATATTGTTTACAGAATTTGGAAGTGATTAGGAAATTAGAGAATTTTTTTTAAACTTAGAGATATCTAGTAAATATGTTTAAATTGTTGAATAATCCAAGGTACACATACAAAGTAAATTAGATAAATAAAAACATAAATTAAATAAATAAGAAATATAGAAATAATTAAAATAAATAAATTAAATTCAGATAGTAATTCGCCATTATCTTCGAACTTGTTTGCTCATCTTGTACAGGAGAGAGTAAATAAAATAGTAAATAGCATATTAAATAATCAGTAAACATATCATATATTATATAATGCTGATGTTAAAAGGTTAATTAGTCTTCATGATGTATTGAAGAATACTATTTATAGGTCAGACATTGGGATGTTTTACCAAATGTCTAGCGTATATTTAGTAAAATATCATTACGAAGAAAATAATGTTGATTTAATAATAAAAACTCCGATAATATATGATACTAGTATTTCAATAATGTATGACATAACATCAATGGGCTACTTAATAAATAATACCAGAATATTTTATGAATTACCGGAAGCAGTTTATTTGGCGGAAGGTAAATTTCATTCTTTAGATAAAAGTAAATGCGAATTTAAAAGTTTTCTATATTTTTGTGAAAGCATAACTATGGATCGTGAATCAAAATGTCTGAATAATATCATTTTGTCTGAATAATTCTTTGGAAGGATGCCAGCAAAATTCTGAGAAATTTTTGGGGAATGTGATATTCAGATATACACACGCTGGTGTGATGTATTCTTCTGTTGGAAAAGAAGCGTACTTGACAAAAGTGGGTGTACATCAAGAGGTTACTTCAACAAAACTTGATCAAACTAAATCTAAATCAAATTTCATAAACTATGATAAATTTGATAACATAATAATAGGAGAGCTGGTCATTCCAACTAAGCGGATAATTCAAATTCAGAATAAACATATTAAATTGATTGGTAATTGGACTGAGAGACAAGTAAATTTCACCTTGCATACGCAAGAGTTAAATAGTTTAACTGAAAAATTGTTAAAATTGAAAGTCGATACGTCAATCCCAGAACTACATCTAAAAACAGATTATATCATATATGTAATATTTGGAGTAATAATATCATTAGTTTTGACGACAATATTGTTATTGGTACGGTATTGTAAGCTTTATAGAGCAATACGGAAGTATAAAATTCAAAATCAATAATAATAATAATAATAATAATAATAATAATAATAATAATAATAATAATCAACAACTAATAATGAAGTAAGCATAGTATGTAAATCAATATTGTATGTGCCTTGGGTTATGAAAAAAAAGTTTTACATTTTTGGATATGAAGAAGAATGGAGTTTATTTGAAAAAAAAATCTAAGTTGCAATAAAGACCTGAAAAGGAATATCGGATTAACATTTAAAACAATTGGTAATAGGTAGAGATACTTACCTACAGCATGAGGTAGTTGTGAGTTGAAAAGCCTTTGGTTATGTCATCCTAGATAAAACTAGGATTGGTCTATGTGATTTGGTGAAACGATTAAATTGTTGAATAAAAATGGTTACGCAGTACTAATACGGCAAAACTCTTTGTTTTGGTAGGAAAAGAAGCAATAGATAATAAGCATAGTTAATAGATCATCATAGATGAAAATAGATACAAGCGTGTAAATAGATAATAGCTAGGTTAAATAACAACATTAATATTAGTGAAATCAGTAGCTCAAAGCTATGAAAAACAGAAGCGAAAAGAAGAAAAATAGAAAGAATTGTCTATTAGTAAAGCTAGACAAATAGATAAATAATAGATAATGTAGATGCTAGTGATATGAACTAGTTCAGTAACCTTACGAATTAAGAATAAAAAGTCGTAAAAAGTATTAAAAAGTATGAAAAAGTCGTTAAAAGAAGTAAATAGTTTGAATAGAAAAGTAAGATCATAGATACTAGACGAGAAATAGTCAAGAATAGAATACAATCATAAGGCATCATGTCTATAATCATCATTAAGTTGTATGTAAACACATTATTTTTGTCAAAATTCATTTTCTAAATTCAAGTTTTTTTTAAAATGAGAGGAAAATTATTGATTCATTATTATTATAGAATGATCAATTAGCATATGGATTATTTGTATAATAATAAGTTAAAGTATTCAGTTCATGAATATCTTCAATATTCATTTGGATACAAGATTCAGTTTTGTAGCGTTTCAGTCTACTACAAGCTACTACTTGCTGGACGGCTGAATCCTTGCGCTCGCATGAGATGCGTTCGCTTCTCTCGCGTGCGAGAGAGGACCCGTTGCTAGGGGGCGGAGCTTCCAAGAACATGGCCGCCGTATAGCAACAGGCCACACATACGGACGACGAGTCTCTCTCGTTCACAATGATTTTGATGCTTTATGAATGATTTCTAAGTACATAGAATGTTGGAATGTTGAAGAAAGATAGATTAAACAACGCTAAAGATAATAGTACCTACATACAACGTCAAAACTAGTAGTAAAGTGTATTTAAGAGCATAAATATGCACTAAAATGTAGGAGTTTACGACTTTAAAAAAAATAATGATGACAATGACAGCGTCAAACTAGTGAAAATGTAACGAGGATAGCATTTTTGTATCCGAATAGGTTACATAACTATTAGAACACTAGTCATTATTTAGAATATGCATCGATTATGCATTATATAGAGAATAATGAACGATTTTTGAACATTAAGACTAGGCCTAGGCGAGAAGTATGTAATAATTTGTACAGAAGGGAATCGTAGACCGAGATGTAGCAATATTAGTTTATAAGATAAATAAAAACGAGATTTCACACTTAGTTATTTATATTTACAGGCAATATGGAAAAGAAGTTTACGGTACTTACTATTGCATTAACATCTTTAACAGTATTAGTACTAGCGACTTCTATAATTATAATATATTTAGTTATTAAATTACGTAGATTTAGTAGAAAGAAAGAACAGGAAGGAAGTGTAGAAAATAAAAAGGTATATGATGATATTAGTAACATAGATAACTGTGGATTATTCCAATCTATGCAGAAGTAGATAAAAATCACACTGAAAAGCACACAATTAGCACTAAAAATAATGCAGATCACAATCACAAGCATACAGAAGTATCACAAAATAACTCACTGTTGGTATACACGAGAGGTTCCACTGCACCAAAACTAAGAGGGATGCACTAAAAATCACGGAATTATCCAATTTCGAGACGAAAAACATGGATAGACTTTCATCCACAAACTCGAAAAGCGAAAAACTGTTCGTAAGACCGTGTGATGTGGTAATCCTGTGAACAATTTTCCAAAATTTTAACGAAAAGTGCGGAGCACGTCTTCATAGTCAACTTGAACTATCGAAGCGACGCGGCAAATAGAATGAGACGTGGAACTTTTTCAATGTCAGTGTCAAAAACGTTGCTGATACAACATTTTACGGAAGGAAGTGAATCAGAGTTGCTAACTCTACGGATAAGAAACTTACCATTAGTGAAGTGATTAATATTTTTCAAGTTTTATTTTTGTGTCGAAAATCATGCAACGACAAGAGACGTGGTTTTTAAGTATATGAGTGTACTATAACAAGATAAATAGTGTATAATAAAGTGTATTATATTCATTGGGAGCATCAGTGATATGGACACTGATACTAGTGAAACAAGTGCAGAGATAACAAACACTGGTTTGGACTTTGCGACTGAATGCAGCGGAAAGTTTCCGAGAACGAGAACAAGAAAGTATATGTATGTGTAGTTCCGAGCACAGGAAATGCTAGACAATTACAAGTAGTTATGTATATAACTCAACAGATGGCAGGAGCCGATACTTTTATGAGGACTCTTGACAAGTATTTTTTTAAAGAACAACAATGAATGTAAATAAATGATGTTTTAAAAAATTTGTTTTTAAATGTGATAAATAGTTAAAGGAATATAAAGATATATATATACAGGGTGATGGATAAATATACGCAATTATTGTTATAGTCAATTTCAGGGAAGAAATTGATTCGAGAACGGAGTTCCCTCATTTTGAAGGAAGGGCATGTTGATACATACGATTGATATTATTTATGAATATATTATTTTGGGAAAGGAAGCATATTTAATTATTGAATGTTATGTTAAAATAAAGAAACTAAATGTTGTCATAGAATGTAAACACGTGTGTGTTTATGTGTTTACATCAATGTTTTGTATATGTGATGAATGTTATGTTTTGCTACGGCTAGACGCTAAGTCGTCAGTTCGTATGCTATTGTGATTTGTAATTTGTAATGTTTTGGTTCAAGAATGTATTGTCATCAAGTTGTAATACTATAACATTGACACACTTTTGACTGTGGCATAATCGTTGAGTTTGCAGAAATTTGTTGGTCTGAGAATTTGATCACGATGTAATTCGGGTGAAACCAATGTTTTACCAATAGCTGAGATATACAGAAAATCGACAACATGAATTCCAGGATGTCTGGAATCCGAGTATAAAAACTCATGGTCCTAAAGGATTGGGATCAGATGGAAGAGATTACGATTAGACGAGCTATCATTGAGAACCACGGATAATTGTATCACAGTTGTCGTTTAGCTGTGATTCCATTCTACGATTAGATCAGGAGATCTAATAGTTTCCAGTAAACCATTAAAGTGGATTATGGTTTAACAATAGTCAGCTACTACAGACTATTGGCAGCGAGATCTGTATCATCCAGAACGTCGACATCAGTTCCAGGCATCATTAACTCAAAGGTACGTGTATCTCAGCTATGTTCGAGTTATTCGTGGTTAACTTCTTAGATGCTTAAAGATATGTGATCTGGCGTTTATACACAGTCTACGAACAGTTACAGTAATACACGATATTTATGAAAATACACAGATTTAATTGAAAGTCAATTTAATGTGGTTTCCTTTTGTCATCCTCGACCTACTCATTCTAGATGGTGAGTAGCAGCGATCTTCGACCGTCAATTATCATTCATCCCCATGCAATCAAGGCACGACGGTGGAAGGTTGTTAATATATATATATAATTAAATTCAATCTTTTCTAGATGTAAATCAACATTATTGCCCGAAACCGTAGAGCTTACGCGGCCTAACTGAGTGCGAAACTCAATCAAAACACCTGAAACAATCTGTTTGGAATCACAGTTTGGCGAGAACTGTACCTCATCATCCGGGCTACAATACAGCTGCTAACGAGGTAGCGCAAGAGTGATGATGCCGAAAATAAAACATAGACAGCCAATAATTGAAAGAGGGTAATATGGACCGATAAATTTTATTTCTCAGAGTTCTAGCAGAATTCCGGATTTATATTGTAAAACTTTGTCCCATATAGGTTAATGGTAGAGCGTTAATAAAAAAAAAGTGTCCGGAATCGACTCCCACTACCGGCTTTTATTATAAAAGTTCCACTATAAAAAGTATTTTTACAAAATACTATGCAAATAATCTCTTCAAATTTACAAGGTTAGTTATAGGTAGTCTTTGACCGTAAGGCCGCAGACAGGATCTCTGCAAAGCCCCGAAGCAGGCTAGGCAGAGTGGAGTTAGGGGCCCAAAGCAAGCAGTGAGTTGGTTAGGTGACCACAGAGCCTCAAAGCAGGTTAAGCAGTTGAGGTTGGGATTCCAGACAGCTCCGAAGAAAGCTAGGCCAGGTGAAAGGAAAGGCGTAATCCCGAAGCAGACTAGAAGCGTGGGTTTAGGTTACTCCTAATGTTCCGAAGCAAACAATAGAAGGGACACCAGTGAACTGGTCCAGAATTGCCGTCGTCCAACTAATTTATAGAGGTCCTTGGGTGGCGGTGGCGCTGCTGCTCCGTTGACATCGTCTGCTCCGTGGGAGGGGCCAGAAGCCCATCGTCTGCAGGTGATAGTAGATCCATCTGGTGTGGAATCTTCGTGCTAAATTACGTGGTGGTGTTTGTACACATTGGCGTGTAGAATTGTTTATACACAACACCATGTGGGATTACAATATACTGCGAAAGTCCAAACAATGTATTCTCCGGATTGCCTACTTCATACCGTTATACGTGCCGTTCTTAATGAAACAAGCGCATTCTTAGCTCCGCCACCTGGAAGTTTAGGCAATACTGAGCAGCAGCGCTTTCCAGTTCTGCTGTTCTGCTGCTCCTAATGTAAGATTTAATATGACGGAAGAGTGTAAGCTTGAAACACATTGCTGCACTTTCTATTACTGTGTTCTCATTATAATTCCATAAGAAGCATATCAAATGTTTCTTCAAGTTCAAACCGAGACTGACATGTAAACTTAGTATGTAAATAAACGCCAAGTAATTGACTGTTTTTAAACATTGAAAAATGACTCCCACATCCATTGTTTACAGACAAATCCATTTTAAAAGTCTGGAGATGTTCCAGTAAAGACAAAAAGTACTTTTTTTTCTCTTACTCTATAATTTGGTCTGCTCGCCAAAAGAAAAAGTGAATGGCAGTTAGTCGTAAACTTTCCTGGGTCAGCAGTGACAAATGATTTTGAAAGTCCTCTGGTTTGGTGTGTGACCTTTTAAAGCGCTGCTTCGACCATCCCAGAAAAGCAGCAGGAATTAAAGTCACCTAGCGAACTGACGTTATTAGGTCACTACTACTGTTACCACTTTTACTACTAGGTACTCCTCAGGAAATTGTAGAAAAGACAAGAGAGAGAGAGAGAGAGAGAGAGAGAGAGAGAGAGAGAGAGAGAGAGAGAAAAAGAAACAATATGCTAGCAGAAGGGCGTGAAAATTCTAATGTGAACTGTAAATTGAACCGATAAAATAAGTATTTGTTTGGTCTTTCATCAAAGCGTGTTTCATTTCACATTGTTAAACTGTGATATACTTTCGAACTATGCAAATTCAAAACCTAAACCTGAAGTAAGTTATAATACAGGGATAATGCCAGAGATGAATTCTATATTTATATCAAAAACACTTCCTTGCTATCTCTTGTGATTATTAGGAAACCATTTTGAACTGGGAAGTTGTAGCTTTTATTACTTCCGCTTTCAATAGAAGAACGAGAGCTGAAATGGAATCTATTCTTGGGTTCCTGAATATATATATACGCGTATATACGAGAAGTGTTAGAAAACTGAACTTTTGCTATCAAATCTGAATTTTACGTTTTAGGCACAGTCCTCGTAAGAGTAGCCTCCTCTACCAGCAATATACCGTGCTCAACGCTTCTTCCATTTTTGGAAAGCTTCCTGGAATTGCGCGCAGATCTCTGTCGCATTATCCTGTCGCAATCTCCTCTATGGTTTGGAAACGGGAATATGATCTCCTCTATCCTGTTTCAATCTCCTCTATCGTTTCAAAGTGTTTTTAAGTTTTGGAAATATACAAAAAAAAAAAAAAGTCTGCTGGGGCTAGGTTCGGAGAATAGGGTACATAAGACAATGTTAGTCTAATGTTTTCCCAGATAATTGCGGATGAGAAATGACGCGGGAACCGGATCTGTCATAAAGCGTATTTTCAGATAGTTGTTTTATGAATGAAATAATTAACTTGCTTATTATGAAAGGTTTTGGTGTTAGACTGAGTAGTTGGACCAACGTTTCTTCATAAAGTGTAATTTTAGATAGTGAATTCTTTATGCATATAATAGTTGTCTTGGTGAAGGAGAAGTTCTGTCTAAAATTAATGTAAGTGTTTAATAATATGCTTGTAATTTGGTATATATATCTTGTGTTAACTTAATACTAATATATTTTTCTGGAGAAATTCCAGTGTGAGAAAGAGAGAATAAAAAAATCATTGGATTAAAATAGAAATGTACATTAATAAGGTAGTAGTCATAATAAGGTAGTAGACATGTAATATTCCATTTAGTGCAGCCTTGCTGATGTACAAGCTCTATGCTGCATTACCTTACATGTATAGAGTGACGTGGAATCATCTTGCTTTCATTTTGATTGGTTTTATTAATGTTTTAGGCGGTACGATCATTATGAACATTATGTAAATATGTTCATGATAAGGATGCGGAGTTATGTATATTGAATGTCGTTTATTGGACATCTACGGATATCCATAAGTTGCACCTTCAGTAGTTCCATTTTCAAATTCGACAATGCCCATTGAAAAGATTATTTTTAAAATGTATTTTATTTATTTTAATGCATGAGTTGGATTTTGAGCTTATTGTGAACGTTATAAATATGTCCATAACAGGACGCCCTATTAGATATCCGTAGTTTACATCACTGGTGTATATTTCTCATAACTATATGAAATAGAATACTGTGTGAGACAGTAAGAGAACTCAAGTGAAAGATGGTAGTACCAGTACTTTGGTGCTGTGCATATACAGAGCTCCAACTTTCTCTCTTTTTTTTAACAGCCTCCACGTAAGGAAGAGGATGAAATCAGCATGAATTGTCCACACTAGATTGTACATTCAAAAAATTTCAAATATATGATGCCTTGGAAATGTATATGTCATGGTCAAATATCTTGCTGTGACTGATGACACAGTGGAAGAACGATATTACTAAAGGACGCAGCAACATTTAAAAGAATGACAAAAAAGTTACGTAAGGTATGCATTCGTGCAATTTAATCATTAAGAGCTAAACGTTCCTGACCACTGCCTTCACATAACCACTTCTAAAATGCAGAACATTTTTAAAATGCAATGTTTACAGGTGTTAATTTTCCACAAACTGAGCAGAAACTTTTATGATACTAAATTTCGTTTTATCTTAATGTCGTGTCATACTTTCTTTTTCTTTTAAGCGCAGTGCCTTACAAATAGATTTGAATTATATTTAAAGTACGTTGCTAGCGCTTATATGCTTTTGGATAGTTTTGACCAACTTTCTCTGGATTAAAGAGATCAATACACATCTTACAATACTGAGGGACATTTAAATAACAGAAATAAGAAGTGGCTAACCGAGACGCAATTTTTCATACTAAATGTCTCAAAAATGATTACCTTTCCTTCTTGTGATCTTAAAAGTAAATGCTGGGTGTTTCTTTTATTCCTTCCTTCTAAAAGCCTTGCTTGTACTACTCGAAGTAATTTTTCTTCCACTAGTAGAGCTCAGTCTGTGAGACAGCTCCTGCGTATTTATTTATTTCCCAGAAGAGGAAAAGTCCCACGACAACGAAACGAACAACCACACTGCATAAGAAAGAAAGTGGACACATTTTATGTAATGTGGGACAGTTGGAAATTTGGATAGTTCTACAATTTCAGTTTTTAAAGTAAAACTTTATTCCCTGTTTCATACAGGGTTATAAAGATTGAATTAAAATATTCAACAGGGATAACAGCAAACAGACTAAGATTATCATGCAAGGTACAGCGCTTAGTAGTTCGATCGCAGGCCATGTGAAATTGTAAATAATTTAGTGTTGGTTGGATTGGAGTCTCTTTCAGCACCAAGTCTCTATGAAACATGGAACTACAACTTAGCGTGAGATTCGAACCACATGAGCTCCCGCCGGGAATCGAACCAGGATCTAACGCGCCAAAGATGCGTGTACTAACCATATAGCCACCAAGGAAGCTAATTGTATCCATGGGTTTTCTCAGGATTCTCCTGTTTCCTCCCACATTCGCATTCCACCAATTATTTCATAATCCTTCACTTCTATTAATCATTTATGTTCTTTAGAAATAGGACATAACCGATAGATGTAGCTAGGAGAGAAACTTCATTTCATTTTATTTTTCATTTATAATGTGAAATAGTTCAGCTGCCATCATATTGGACAAGTCTAATATCTAATTCTTTGGCTGAATAAACCACAGATTCAACGCCAGAGAAACAAAGACTCAATAGGGATTCTGTGCTAATCAAGCTGGTGTAGATTTTTAACACTTCTTTCAGTTTCTGTTCTAATCTTTCAGCTTACCCAAAGACCTTTCCTTAAATTATTCCCAACCAATATTGTATGCACCTCACTCAAATTTCTCATGGAATCTTATTTTAGACGTTTCGATCTCGTTACTGCTCGACATGCCATTTTAAACGTCCGTCCCATGTGCATGGCAATGCAAATGAAATAAACTTCTAGGTGTAAGTTATTATCATAGAATAATAAGCTATTGCAAGCTTTGCTTACATGCAGTAACGTACACAGAATTTCATCAAAAAGGGAGGTTCAAGCTCCCAGGTTAATATTTTAGGTGTTTGTATATATATTACAATATTATACACGTTTATTTTTGCATAACATCTTGCTCAAGGGGGAGGATATAAACCTGGCATTCCCTTTGCGTAGACCTATATGAAAAGTTAGCAATAGCTTATTCTTCCATGGTTAAAACTAAAAGTTTATATTGTTATATCCTACAGGTGCTTCGTATTTATGAACAAGACCACATGCTTGTTTACAATAACTACTACCATAGGCGACGACTTGAAGAAAATATTGAGGAGGCCCAAACAATGAATAAATATATAGTCATATTCAGTTGTTTTCTATCAACTGCTTGATGAAGGTATCCTTCCCTTCCGCATATCTCAGTGCGGTGCGAAATTCAAGTCCTAAATCGGATTCGCTTAAAGGCATTAAAACAAATTCAAGTTCAAAATTTGGGAACTTCACTGCAACTTTGCGCACCACATTGGTCTTTACTTTTCATATCAGTGCTGCCAGAGTGTTGGTTGAAGATTCAGTGCTCTATTAAAAGCATCGTTTTGAAAACTGCATTTTCTATCGAATGAGAAGGCTGTTCCTAATATTGAATTAAAGGTACGACGGAGTTTACGACATAAATTATTGCTTCTCTTTGCTAATTCTTGCTCGACTGGATTATATTGAAGGGGCGAGGACACTACCTTTAAATATTGGGGGGGGGACAAAAGTGTCCTGTCCCCTCAAAGTCAGCGCCTATGACTACTACGATCAAACAGGCGACAGACATCATCACTAACAAGACAAGTGACCGAAGAAGAACACTATCGCTACTACTATCCACAAAGAGAGTGCGAAATACGCCACTGAACCTCCAACGGCATCAGTTTCAACTGACCAACTTTCCTCTCTTAGCTTGCCTGGAACTCTGGCAGATTAACCTAAGCCAAGTCTCTTGGCTTGCCTTAAGCTGAGGTTCCTTGCCCAATTAGCAGGCCTGGAGGTCTGTTAGATCATAACCCTTCTCCTTGCTTACCTGGAGCACTGGGAGATTCTAACCGCAAACACATACCTTGCCTGAAGCTCTGCGCTCTCCTAACCACACTCCTTAGCTTGCTTGGAGCTCTGAAGTGTCATTCCCTTCGCTGCCTGGATCTAGGGACTGCCCATCTTCCTAACAAGAATCTACATAAAGAACATTGTATTAGTCTTCGGACTTCGATTATAATGATCTTTTGTTATATTTGACGTAACAGGTTTGTAATAATAAAAGGCTATGGGAGAAAGTACAAAATCTCATCTGCTAATTGCTGTCCAACTACCTTAGCAAGATATTTTTACAATATATAGATTATTTTGGTCCAGTGATATTACTACTGTCAGTAAACGCAAATGGTTTGCAGTTACAGTTTCCGTTCTATTTCTTGATTATACCCACGAAGTACGAAGAGAATGTTGCCGAATAATACTCTTGTCGAATAGCACCCCATGTCGTAAACGTCGCCAACACCTAGTGGCCCACTTGCGGGTAAATGTCGATCGTGAATATAGCTACCAGTCGAATTATTGCCGCTAATGTCCCACTGGCGGCAGGGT
This sequence comes from Thermobia domestica, assembly GCF_964235325.1. Taxonomy (NCBI): domain Eukaryota; kingdom Metazoa; phylum Arthropoda; class Insecta; order Zygentoma; family Lepismatidae; genus Thermobia; species Thermobia domestica. Next base: position 260,241,935 of record NC_137456.1, read on the forward strand.
TTCGTCGAGTCGAAACAGATATCTCGAGTCGGGGTATTGAAGTTACCACCACATAGCAGCGAGGACTTCGTTTTTGTCCGCGCTCCCTCGATTCGTCGCAAATAGTCGCGAAGGGCCCAACACGAACTATCGCCAGTCATGTCATGCGGTTATTATTATATATTATTTTTTCCTAACGAATTGTTCCTAAACTGAGCTCCGGGATCAAGAATAACCTCTGCCTGAACATCATGAAGTGAATAATCTTGAGATAAGTGCGATAATTGTATGAATTTAATGGCATCTGTCGTCTATCATTAGAAAGTATGGGAGAACTATGAAATAAAGTAAATAGACACGTATCATTTTGTTATAAAATTACATGGCGAACGCATTTTGTCTTATCCCAAACAGTTATCGTCTAATATACATGGTTAAAGGAGCACTCTGATTGACCAAATTAAAAAGATCTCAACGATTTACCCCTTTACAAACGCCGTTTCTTTCATCGCCTCCATGGCGAAGTCGGAAGAACACCTGCCTAGTAATCATAAGGTTGCTGGTTCGAGCCTCCTCCGAGGTATTTTTTCAAGTGTTCTTTTAGACTCGCCTTAATGTAAACAAATCACACATATAGGCGATTTAACATATTTTGGGGGATTAATTTTGTGGTTCATTGGCGTTTTGTCGCGTCTCTGCCACTGGTGGGCCGCTGGTGGTATAATTTTCAAAACAGAAGAGGGGCCACCGCAAATTGTCACTGGGGGGCAGCCAATTTTTGGCGAGATATCGCATGTTGTCCATCGGTGGTCCACCGACGCTTACGGCATGGGGTATTTTACTTGGAAGTGCTAGTGTTCAATGGAAGAAAATATTTGTTTTTACCTAATTCCTTGGATTCAAATCTAATATCTGTGCATATTAAGAATAAGGATGCCATTTTTTTTTTTAAATGTCGCTATTCTTGTTCTAGAAAGTAATACCCTAATGTATTATAGACCCCTGTTTTCTTGGCGCACGGCTGAATGATTGCTTAGGTTGATAATATAGCTGGAAACTAAAGTGCTATAGAAACGATTAGTCATGCGAAAAACACAAATCAACGTGTGCTGGGTGGTTACTACAAACAAGGAATATGTTAGAAGGATACCTTAGGTTAGTAGAATAGGCTGGGTTAGATTAATAGAATAGACTAGTCAAATTAGTAGGGTAGGTTACGTTCTTTTAGTACAGTAGGTTAGGTTAGTAAAATAGAGTAGATTAGGTTAGATTAGTGGTTGTATGTTGTATTTAGAAGTACTTTAATGTAGGTTTCACAGTAATACGAGTTCTTATATCACAAAGGTTTTACACAAGTAACGCTACACTTGTAATCATAAAATACAACTTTAGTACACTGTGCAGAAATAATCAGTCAGCGGAATATAATATCTAACGCAGTGCTCTTTTATATGATCTCACTCATTTTAACCATCCTATAGTAGTTGTGTCGGTTTCTAACTACTAACTCTACACTTGTAAACATAAAATACCGGTTCAGATATGAATTACAGGTTGACCGCCAATATAAATAAGTTCATTAAATATTGCTTTTCCTTTAAGAATTAACAGATTTTATATGTACATTTTCTAAGAAAAGTGGCGCCTATAGTCGTAATATGCACTCTAAAATTATCGCGCGCAAGGAACATTATGGTTTTATGACTAGATAATTTTATACCTGCGTAACGAAATCAAAAGTATTGGAAAAGCAATCACCATTAAATCAGCTAAGTACACCTTGGCTTAAGATGTAAACACATTTAAAGGTAGAGACCCTTGTTCATCTTTACCTTTGTGGATAAGAATTACGGAACGCATACTATAATTATATATTTTCCAGTCCAACGTGCACTTGTCGCAGCTCTCCGTCATAAATTACCGTGAACGGTAGGGAATTGAAGGTTTACATTCAGTAATTACAAAATTGGGTTAACTCTTTGAATACACAATGGTGACATGAGAAACATGGAGTAAAATAATTAATGATATGTGCTTCTACAGGAAGCAGATCGCAAAAAGATGTATTAAGTAAACGTTGTTAAACTTTACACACAGTTTTATATTCTAACACGAGAGCGATACAGATCAAACAAGATATTATGGAATATTGGATACAAGTCGAGTGAAACCTCAACAGTTAACTGCATAGATATTGATCTCTTGAAGACCTGAAAGAGGCTATTACTCGTACAAGAAGATACTTTTAAAAATAATAAGTGTATGCGTGTGGTTTCGTCCTAGAATCTTATACAAAATATACCTATTTATGGAAAATCTTAAAGCCTGATTTGTTTACTTTATTACAACTACTAGAGCAGCTATTTTTGTTTGTCGAGAAATGTGAGTCACTGAAGTTGCAAGTCTTGTAATACTAGAATAGAGCTGATATAAATTAAACATTTTTACAATTGTTTACAATTATATTACGTATCAAATTATAGCCAAATAGGATCAATGAACAATAACAGCATTATAGTACTTTATTTTTACTGTTGTTCTGTATTGTTTCGTAGTGTTTTGCAACAAGTAACAAAAAAAAAAAAGTTTTTGTTAACTCCTAACTTTTCACAAATGGAACACAGCTGATAACCGGGAATAAAAGTGATCTGAAAAGGTAGGGGGACGCATGACGTCACTCCATTCCCCGTGCCTATCTTGCCCATTGTAATTTTTAGAAAGAGGAGGAACGCCATAGATATTTTCTGGAAGTGAGGGAATGGCGTCCTCTTTGTTCTCCTTCACTTTTATCTGTCAAGCAATGAAATTGCTGTTATAAGCAATGAAATTGTAACCTGCTTTGCCCTGTACTCACTTTCTTTCTTTCAGTAAAATACGGTAAAAGGAAAAAGTACGTTTTGCCAAAATTTACTAGAGCTATTGCAAAAGTTTAAAGCTTCTTTCACATCCCATGTTCAATAAAATGGAGAAAAATTGACTTGTTTAATAACACTGCTCTGCATTTTGAAAAAAATGTTCCGATGATTTTGGTTAAAGTGATGTTTTCTTAATGAGGGTTATTTAGGTAAGTGAATAATTCAGGCCCGCAACCAGAGGGGGCTAGGGGAGCCTGCCCCCCTAAACTTTCCGTGGCTCCTCCAGACATCAACACAAAATGCTATTATCAGTACAAAAATCACAATTTAGATATTTGTAAGAGAATTTTTAATGACTTCCCCCCCCTCCCAAACCTCTGTGGCTGGTTTAGGGCCTGGAATGATTATGAAACAATTGATGGAATAAAAAAGTGCGGGAAACAGAAGTACCCCGACAAAATCCACGGGCACAATTTGACCACTACAAACTTCCTTGGTCAATGATCGAACCAGTGACCGCACCCACCAGAAGTAGCGCTTTACCACTGAACCATCGTGTCCCCATATTCAATGAAGATCTAAGGGAAGAAGTGGTATTGGAATCTCTTAACGAACATAATTGAAACTGGTGTAGTTGCCAGTTGGAAACTTTATCAGATCTTGAGCTTAGGCAATTTAAATCTCCTGGAATTTCACAGAAGTATTACTATGGCATTAGTCTCGTCGTCTCCATCAACAAGGGAAACAGGACACAGGAACTCTGTAAAAAGTGTCCAGAGGCACGATAAGTAAGCAAACTTGCGTTAATATGAAATCACGAAGGAAAGCACAGAAAGTGAAAAGTATGTCCGAAGAAACCGGTAACATCGTGCCATCATTGCAATGTTGGTTTCTGCGCATTGCCTTGCTTTGATGATTATCAGGTAAAAATGGTCTGTATTGATTTCGAAACATAATTTACAGGTTTGTAGTCTTGCAAAAATAGTACAGTAGTTTAACAAACTGACCTTGAGTAGAAATCGGGTATAATTTTTATTTTTAAAAAATTATAAACTTAAACGTCCAATGCCCTATATATAGGACAAACAGTACCAGACGTACCCCGGTACATACAACAGAACTCTTTTTTCGAATATGTGTTCCATATATAAGAAAATGTGTAACGCAATCAAATATTATGGCACCAAATGAGCTAACTCAATGTTCACTCTTTGCACGAATGTCCCATCTCAGAGATAACAAGGATGTTTGGTGTAGCCTGATTAAAGTCCCAGCAGGAGTCCTATAACTTCAAAATCGCCACACAGAAGCCATTGGTGTTCTTTGTAGTTCACACAATCTAGTTAACTTACCATTTTCATGTCTCTTTCATATATATGGATAGAATATGCACCAGGAATAGAACCAACGATATTGACATTGTGAAGTAAGACGCCTTTCAAACTTGATTTCGATGAATCGATAAAAAAAAGTCTCCACCACACCAAACCATTCTATACGTCCTGGTATGTCACTGCAGTAAACCATTGTTCCATGTTCAGCAAAAAAGACATATCATGTTCTCTTTGTCCATACCAACAGAACATAGTCCCGGGTTAAAGTCAAGACATTGCAGGACTCACCCATAGTAAAACTAATGTCAGTGTTCTAGCAATTACTAGAATATATAATGTTTTCAAGCAGTTTTTTCCGTAGAAGTAAGTAGTTTTTCCACTAAACCTTGATTTTTGAATATGTTGAATTCTCAGAAATCCTGACGTGATAGGTAAAAACTGATTACATTTTTGAAATCAATGTAAAAATCCAATTCAGTAATTTTTTTTAAAACATCAGAATGCATGCAGAGCATAAGACCGTCAAACACATCTATTATGTAATAATAATAATAATAATAATAATAATAATAATAATAATAATATGAAAAAGTTGAATTGAAAAATTGTTAGAGATAATTTGCAAATGTTTAAATAAAACTTTCTCTCAAAAATTCTGGTTTCAGGTTAAAAAATGGTTATAAGTCAACTTTCAACTTGAATCGCACCTTTTCAAAAACTAATCTAAATAAGTAAATTTTAAGAAGTCAAGGGAGGAGGTCAAAAGACCGTCAAACACATCTATTATGTAAAAATGAAAAGGATCTTGTTTGTAATCGCACCACGAGAAAAAGGTTGAACTGTTTGAAATGAATTTTTGGATAAGCACCTAACTCGAACTAGGTTTTATCATGTTTGTTGATTAAAATGTGTATCCTAAGAGGAAAGCGAGGATCAGATTTTATGGTGAAATTGAATTTTTCACGATTTTTCAAGTAAAGAAAATGAAATTTGGTATATAAACTCCCCAATAGAAAGAAGTGGACACAGGTCCCAGCGTTTTTAAGAATGCCCGTTTTAAAGGAGGAAGGGAAACATTTTCTATAATTTCTTTCTGCACATTGAAAACGATGTTGCCTATTGTTTGTAATTTATCATGAGGAAACGGTTGAACAGTTTGAAATGAAATTTTGAATATAGTTAGTAACTACCTTGAGTTAGAAAAAAAATGAAATCTTTGAGTTTTACGTCCCACGTTTATGCCGGTTAGGCTAAAGGAGACGGTGATGATAAGTAATGAATGAAAATGGTGGAATGAAGAAAGTGGGAGAACCCTGAGGAAACCCACGCACACGGTATTTGTCCACCACAAGGTTCACTTGGCGGGGGCTGGGATCGAACCCGGGACCCCAAGCACCAGAGGTGAACGCTCTACCACTGAGCCACCGCGGCCCCTACCTTGAGTTTGAGTTTTATCATATTACCTTGATTGAAGGGGTATCATAAAGCGGGTAGAAGGTTCAAAATTTATGTAACAATACTTCATGAACCTATCACGTTAAGATGTTAAAACTCGGTAATACAAACAACTCATTAAAAATGGACACGCATCTCAGTATTTTTGAGAATTTCCATTTTAAGGAAACAAAGGGGGGTATTCTCTATAATTTTTCATCATATTGAAAGCGATGTTACCTACTGTTTGTTTGCATCATGGGAATACGGTTGAACAGTTTGAAATGAACTTTGAAACTTACTTAGTACTTAATCTCCCTTGAACTGGGTTTATTGTTATCTTAACTAAAGGGCATATGGTAAGGGGGGATAGAAGTGTTAAAAAATACAGTATCTCACAACTCCATGAAGATAGGAAGATGAAATTCTGTGTATACATTTCTCATTAAAAATAAAGGGGTCCGTATCTCCCAATTTTTTGAAATTTCCGTTTTAAGTTGTAAGGAGAGCATTTTTCGATTCCTGAAGCTGCGTCATGGGGAAACGGTTCAAAAGTTTGAAATGATTTTCTTTCTTAACATAGCACCTGTCTCAAGCTAAGATTTTATCATGTAATTTTGGTTAAAGAGCGGAGCGTATTCTTAAAAAAAAATGGGGAGTCTAAATTTGTCTACAACATAATGTCTTATGTTATTTGTTAAATTTTCATTGATTTGCGCATCCTAAGGAGGAGAGGGGGCGTAAATATTTTTCATAAACCTATTCTCCCCGTGTGAAGAACGGGCATTTCAGCTAGTGTTTTATAATTTTTGGTGGGATGACATCCATTTCATAAACAAGAAATATACATAAAGAAATATTCTTCTTCCTATATCTTCCGTTAAATTTCGAGTTCTCTCTATTAGACCTACAAACAGTTAATCAGATTGGAAAATAAAATCTTAGTTTAATGTTAAATGGTAATTCCATTTAGGCTAAGGGGAAGAGATGATTAAGACAGGTGAATAATGATCGAATAATTGGTGGAATGAAAATGTGATAGGAAACGGGAGTAGCTCCAGAAGACCGACAAACTTATTCATTGGCCGAGGCTCGAACCAGGGACTCCACCCCTATTGCCACTTCAATGCCTTTATTTTTGTGATAACATTTACCACTCCTGTGTTCTTTCTGAACATGATCGATGAACAAATACAATTCTTTACTGCATACAAGAGACAAGAAGAGACCTAGAAAACGTCCTGATATAAGGTAGTATGGCGAAATCAAGAAGTACTGCTAAGTAACGTGGAAAGGAATTGCCCAAGATGGATGGTTGTATAGAACAGTTGGAGAGACCTTCATCCAACAGTGGACTGACAATAATTGACTATCATTATGAAAGGGTGTTCACTGCAAACTAAATGAAATGAAAACCCAAGCAAGCATAGAGTAGTGGTTAGCTTCCTCAGTTAACATTACCTTTGATCCTAGATTCAAACGTGATATAGAGCCATCATGGCTGAGGTCAGAAATTCCCCTTCAGTAGAACCAGAGAAATGCCAGGATGGTACTTAATTATATGCCCTGGATAAATTCCTCCCTCTTCCTTTCTTATTGTTCTTTTTGTTATTTGTTGTTTGGTAATTCTTCCTATGTAAATTGGGCTCGAACACTATTCCGGGAAGTTTGATAAATACACATTTAAATACAACCAGTGACAAAGTTGCGAATAATGAGAGAGAAAATAATTTTTTGAGATAGTTACAAAAAAGAAAAGGAAATGGAATATCACACTGTTTGTGAAGAACTAATTATAAGGGATACGGTAGTGGAAGGAAAAAGACGGAGGGAAATAGGTTACAGTTGTTTGACGATATTAAAGTGGATAATATCGTAATTTGTTCCTCTAGACCAGTGGTTTCTAACCTTGTTTACCTGGTACCCCCTTTGTAAATAGTGCATACTCCACTTTCCTCCTCCTCCTCCTCCTTATGACAAAGTCAAGATGTGAGACATGTAGTGACTATAAAGTTTCTTAGTTAGATTTGAGTTTAGCCTCCCTCTCAGCAGCGAGGCTATATAAGGCATAGACCTAAAGTTTAACGTGAGATTCCGAGCTCCCGCTGGCAATCGAATCCGGGTCTCTGATGTCAAAGGCGCGTGCACTATTCACATTGCCATGAAGGAACTCGCTTATGAAGTTTCCTAAAGCTAGATTGAGAATGGAATGGTCACTACAGGTGATGCTTTCTTTATGATTTCAGAGTTTTTCTGTTACTAACTAGATTATCCTTGATTGTTTTTCACGCTTTCCGTTTCGCCAGGATAGCGCAGCCCTGAAGTTGGGAACCGCTGCTCTAGACGAAAATATCGGCTCAGAACCATGATACACGATACCTTCTCAATTTTCCGGAAATAATCTTTCACTAAAGAGTAATGATGAAATATAGAAAGTATCAACAATATATCAATATTATCTCAAAATATTTTAAAACTGCTTTATTTAAGTTAAAGTTGACAATGAAAATGTTATTCATTTCTTTTTATTAATTTGTTAGCAGTATTGAATTTACTATATTTGTTTAGGCGAAAATAAGCCACATTTAAATTTCAGGGGTAACGAAAGAAAGAAACAATACTCTATATAATCAGCTCCATTAAAATTCAAAGAAAACAAGAAAATTTCAAATAGATTCAGCGAGAAGGGAACAGTAATTTTATAGTTATTGACATTAGGTTACATCATAATGAAAACAAATTAATCCATGATTCAGAATATCGACTTTAATACTTAATTTTATTACATTGTAAAATATTCAAACATTCTAAGAGAACACGAACAACATATTGATCTCGTTAGATCAGTTACATTTTCCAAAGTGGTTTCGTGGAACATGCAACGATGTAACCTGATAATATTCATTCATCTGGTAAGACATTCTTTCAACGGTCCTTGAGTCATTGAGAAACACGTAGTATACGTGGGCTGCGAGACAATATCTATAAATTAGACTCAATGAATAAACTCGAAAGCAAATTCCGGAGCAATTATGCAGATAAGATATCCACAACAAATAAAATTTACACAAGAAATGAGTTTTTTAAACGGTTATTCATAGATCTTTCCAAGGTTCAATTTCCGGATAAGCTGTAAAGGGAGTGACACTCGGTTACTTTTTGAAACACCTGAAAGTGAAAACGCGTCGAATTGATTTGTTCAATAAACAGATAATAATTTATAAACTACTTTTAAGTATAACCTGTAACAAAAATGTTACTAGCTATCAACAGGGTTAGATTTGAGTTGCCAACCTCAGAGAACAAAATTATTAATTTTCCTCTTTAAAATTATCGTATATTACAAAAATTTCGTATATTCGTTAGTCACTGATGAATGTAGAAACAAGTATAATACTACTACTAATAACAAAAATAAATAATAAATTTATCTAGTAATTTTCAGTCTTTAATTCCAAATCGACGTCACTGTCCTCACTATTTATTTAAATATCTTTATTAACAATACGCTGAACAACGATATTTTCACTCCTTCATAAACGTAATTGAATTTAAAGAATGGATTCAGGACTGCCGTTTGCGAATTTTCAAATCGTTATTGATTTATTTTGGTGGGAATGACGGTTAAAAACCTCAGTGTGTGTCTTTTATAATTAATGCACATTCAAAAACTGCAAAAATGTGTGCGTTCTAAAAATTATATTCACTTATTCTTGCAAAGGACAGTATCGTATATAGCGTTAAGGCTTAAATTATCGTATAGCACAATAATTTATCTTATGGTTGGCAAGACTGTTTGAACGTTCGATTTTATTTCTGTCATCTGGTTGGAAACAATAACTAATCATGTTTAGACTTCCGAGTTATGATTTTTAAGAATGAAAAGTCTTATAAATAGAACGACTGTGTCCATCCTTCTGTCGACAGTTATAAGGGCAAATCGGTAATAGGGAAGGAGAAATGGTTTTTGGATATAGATTCATTATCCGAAGAATAGGAGTGGTTCAGTGGTAGAGCGCTTACCTCTTGTGCGTGGGGTACCTGGTTTGATATCCGGCCAAGTAAGTTTGTGGTGGTCGACATCATGTCCGTGGGTTTTCTCAGGAAACTCCCGTTTCATTCCATTTTCTCATTCCACCAATTTTCCCATCATCACACACTTGCTTTATCATCGTCTCCCTTAGCCTAACGGGAATAATCGTGGTACGTTCAACTGAAATATTTCATTTTATATCATTCCGAAGTATAGCTCTCATCTCCTCCCATAATCCTCTATTCAAACCGGAAGTGATAGAAATAAACCATTTCCGGTTTCAGCGTTAATCATCAGAGCAAATACAGATAGCTAGAAGTATTTTCCAGAATCGATTCAACGTCCCAATAATAGATTTTATATAGATCCATATCTCTGTCTACTAAAACCGGAAATGGTAGAAATCAACTACCGCTGTCGGTTTCAACATCGATCTCCATAGAGCAAAAACGAGCGAGAAAATAGATTTTTGATATGGAACCAGTGTTCCAACAATACGTTTCAACTTAACATTTATCCCTCTATTAAAACAGGAAGTGGTGAAAATCTACAATTTCCGGCTTAACTTCTGATTATCACAGTGGTAAAAGGTAACAAATAGCGAGAAGCGTTTATATACACACGTGAAATCTTATAAAGATATGTTATTGTGAGACATGTCCTTCGAACGGTTAAGTTTCAAATTTTAGTTTCCATTCAGTGTTTCCACTTTCTACCGCTAGGAGTCAGCAGTGACGCAAATACGCTAGTTGTCGCCCGGGGCAAGAACTTGCCTTAGCGCCCTCCTGATCAACCAAATCAAACCACTTCCCCAAAATATTTGCCCAATTTTGCGCCCCCGCCGCCCAAGCCCCGTTTGCCCCCTCCCCTTGTTACGTAACTGGTAGTCATCAGCGAGCAGCTAAGGAAAATGGCGTTGACTGGAGAACAGAGATCTTTCTGGATGCTTGATTATCATGTAAACAAGTCTGTTTACATTAGTGTGCAACGGCATTTCCGTGCCAGTTATCGGAGAGACCCATCTACGGGGAAGGCCATTCGTTCGGGCTGCACCTGTAAACTAAAATCAACTGGCTTGATCTTGACCGCAACGTGCTACGAAACGTTTGGCAGGACATAAGATTATTAGCTTGATTTGTGTCGTGTTACGCGAGGTGCTCATATAAGAACACTTGTGATGCGTTTGAAGAAAACCTTGATAGTTTACCTTTCTTAGGTGCCTCACAATAACATTATGTTTATTAGATTTCACAGAATAAATTTCTGAATTTGGGTCCAATATTTTGACTTGTCCTATGTATTCAATACCGCAAGAGTAGGTTTCATGTCTGTTCCTCTCCTTCAACTGGAAGTGGTAGAAATCTAGTACCCTTGTCTCGTTTCAGGAAAAATGGTAAAACATAGCGAGAAAGGACTTCTTCATATGGATCTTGAAAATACACTTGTATCTATAGTTTCAACAAGATACGGAACAGGCGACAAATGAATCTATGAGCAGTTCTACGAAGAATATTCCCTGTGACCTTTTGTAATTTCCTATTTCAATAAAGGGTACTACTATTGCATTGCTTTTAGTGATAGAAGACCAAAATTGACTTAGGCCGTAGACCAAAATTGACTAAATTTAAGCGATTCCGCTTTCTGAAGATAACTCTGTTAAAGTTATTATAGCAAAAAAGAAGTTTAGGTTAGGATATAAGAAATTTGAGTTTAGTGCTAAATCCTTATTGTCAACTTGAATAGTTTTCCTAGTTGGAAAAAACTACATCAAGCACATTTACAAATGACATTAGCTTAACTATTTTCTATAGAATATCAATATCAAACGTTAATTGGTTCACAGTTTTATGTTCCTTTTCAACACCGAGCATGTACGAGATGTGGACCGAAGACCGAGTTCGATTCTCGGTTGGAGCTCGTGTGGTTCCATTCCCACGTTAAGATGTACGCCCATGTCTCATATGGTCTCGCTACTGAAAGGGATGCTAAACTCAAATCTATCCATCTATCCAACAAAATGTAAACCTACAACTTAATGAATAAAAACTAGTCGAGTTCCTACTAGAAATCGAATACCAGAAAAATAGACAAATTGTATACAATGTAACCTACCTACTGAAACAATAAAAGAATAGTGATAAAATAGTATAATAACAATGTAGTATAATAATAAAATAATAAAATCTATCTGTTAAAATGCTACAGTACCAATTAAGAATGATTTTTTAAAACTGACTTTCATTCCCATCTGTCGATGGGCGGGCCCCAGAAGGTTACGCCTTCTCTTTGGCCAGTGGTTTAGATTAATAATTGGTGAGTACTGTAGAGATGATCGTCAGGTTTCAAGAAGATGTTGGAGAACCTAAGGTAAAAATGTCAAATTTGATGCGCCTGAGAAAGGTGTGGTAAGCTTAGGCTAAAATTTGTGGCCTATGTGGTCGGATCTTTATCTATAGAGATGTGGATGGGTTTGGTATATATTGCGCTCCGGGTTGTAGTCAGGTGAAGTTCTAGCTCTTTCGTAAATGGCGAGGAGGTGGTCCAGAGGAGGATATCCAGAACGTGGGAGAGCAGGAGTCTGGTCCAAGAGATCGGTGATTGTAAGATGAGAGGTAGCTATATGATGTGTGATATAGCGGTTTCGGAGGGTATATAGATGGTCCAAAATAGGGGGCATGCTGGTATTTTGATAGAGGTGAGCGTTTGGGGTTTGGTATGAGAGAGAGTAGGTGATGCGTAAAGCCTTGCGCTCGAGAAGTTGAAGGCGGTCATAAAAATGTGGTGGTGCTGAAAGCCACGCTAGATTGCCGTATGTCATAGCTGGACGGACAAATACTTTATAGGTGTATAGTAACACTTTGGCGCTTAGGCCCCAAGTTGTGCCTTTCAAGTTTCGTAATAGGTTTAGACGTTGGCGGATGTTTTTCTTGAGAGCGGCTAAGTGTGTGCGCCATGTTAGATGTTTATCAAAATATACCCCAAGATATTTAACGCTGTATTGAAGTGGAATCGCTGAGCCGAATACCGTAATATGGAGGCGTTCAGGATTTCGGGAGAGGCAGTATTTATGTTTCCTGCGAGCAAAGAGCGTCATTTGTGTTTTAAGTGGGTTCAGTTTTAGTTTCCAACATAAGCACCAGGAGATTAAAGTGTCTATCGCTGTTTGTAGGTGAATATTGATGCGGTCTACAGAGGAGCCGAGAGCAAGATAGGCAGTATCATCGGCAAACTGTAGGGCATAGATTGGAGGTGATGGAGAGGGCATATCGGCGACATATAGGATATATAGCAGCGGAGAGAGAACGGATCCTTGTGGCACTCTTGCTCTCAAGAAAAATTCATGCGAGTGTCTCTGGTTTAATTGAATGAAGGCACGGCGTTGATATAGAAAATTTGCTATCAGATGGACATAATGGAGTGGGAGGAGACGTTTGAGTTTATATATTAATACCTCATGCCAGACAGTATCGAAGGCGCGCTCTATATCAAAGGAGATAAGCACAGATGGAAGGTGCTTATTCAAGTGATTCTGAATGAATGATGAGAGTTTGAGGAGCTGGTCACTGGTTGCGAAAAATGGTCGGAATCCTGCTTGAGTAGGTGGAAGGATGTTGTGCTGTGCCAGGAAAGGATGGAGTCTTTTAACTAGAATCCTTTCCAGTGTTTTGCTAAATACTGAAGTCAGGCTTATCGGTCTATATGAGGAAACTGATGTCGGATCCTTGTGAGGTTTTGCAAAGACTACGAGTTTGGCAAGCTTCCACAGGTTAGGAAAATATCCTGTTGAAAGGATGACGGTGTAAATAGGGGCGAGCAATGTATGAAATATTGGTGGTGTCTGTGAAAGTTGCTGGTAATTGATAGAGTCTGGACCAGGCGCGGTATTAGGTCTGTTATGAAGAACGTTCTGGATATCCTCTGAGGTAATTGGGGCTAAAAGGCCAGTGGCATCAGTAAGTGGAGCGCCAAACTGTGCTCGTAGGGTTTGCTGAGTCGGATTACCTTCTATTTCAATATGTCGGTGAGAAGGATGCGCAAATATTGGATCGGAGTGAGGAGTAAAGACGGTTTCAAAGTATTGTGCAAAGGCCGTTGCCTTGTCCGTATCTGTAGTTGGAGCCGTATCATTTATGAGTAGACGATATTGCGGGCCATGTTTCTGAAAAGTCAGGCGTTTAAATAAGTTCCAAAATTTTGTTGTATTGCGCTGTCTGGAGTTTGTTACAGGAATTCCGCCAAGTAAGGCGTTTTTTGGCGATGACACAATGTTTTACCATTCTCTGAAACTTTTTATGAAGATGGAAAAAATATGGATCATGAGTTTTTCGGTACTCGGCAAGGTAAGCGTGGGAGCGATTCAGAAGTGAAAGTGCATATGAAGGTAAATTAGGCCGGAGTGGGTGGCAAGTATGTTTAGGTATGGCATGGTCGGTGCCATCACTAATTGCTTCCGTGAGAGTCTCTGCTAAATGATCGATGGATTCAAAACTGGTAAGAGTGGGATTAGTTTCGGCGAGTCTGGTCGAAATGTGAGTTTGATATTTGGTCCAGTTGGCCTTATGGAAATTGTATTTCGGAGTTGAAGATACTAGAGGTTGGGTGCGACCGGGTTGTTGTATCGTAAGTAGAATCGGCAGATGATCACTCCCAATGGTGCCCAGAACTTCAATAATAGAGGAAGTCAAAAGGTTATTTGAAAGTATAATTACATCGGGAGTGGTTCCACTTTCAGAGCGCGTGGAGTGTGGAATGTCAATGAATGATGTGTTGGTAGTGAGCAGAAAGTCTTGGAAGCGTTCTTTTTGAGCGGCAGTACGAGAATGGTAATTAAGGTCAGCCAGTAGAGCGTATGTTTTAAAATGGAGGTCCAGATAGGTGAGGAAACGATATGGCAATGGTTGAGTTGATCGAACATAAATAGTTGCGACTGTGATAGCACGGTTTGGAAAATAAAGGGTAGCAATTACGTGTTCCGGATATTGTTCAAAATGAGGTGGAAGAAGTGAACGTTTCGGTAGGGAACACTTGACGGCCAACGCAGCACCGCCTCGGGCTACATTCTGCGGCAAATCGGAACGAATTAAGAACACGGTCACGGTAATGTTGTAGTTTTGTACAGAGTATCGGGCCAAAGCCCCTGACTCCATGAGTAGGACTGTATAAAATATATAAAGATATGTTGGTAGTTAGTTGGAAATTACTATTGTTTTGTTATGGATGGAAGTCTACATCTGCAACTGTCGCAGAGTAGCTGATTATGAGTGCATTACGAGTTCTGGAAAGATATTAAAGACGTGGCGTGCGATGGACGTTCCGGAGAGTGCATTCAGTGCCGATGTTAGCTATGGCGGGATTAATATGTCTGGGTAAAGTACGCCAGAACTTACTGTGCGAATGCCGTAGAACTTCTCTAACAGTGGGTAGCTCTAAATCTTCCAGAATCTGACTGTTTCGTGTGTGTCTGTCGTGACCAGTGATTATACGACCAGTTCGAGTTTGTACACTTTCGAGTGTTTGTATATGACTGGGTGAAGCATGTTGCCAGGCAGGGCATGCATAAGAGATTGTAGACAGGACTATCATCTTGAAGATGTGAGCTCGAACCTCATGGGAAAGTGAACTGCAGCGAAAGATGGAATATAACGCTGAAATTTTTCGTAAGGTCCTTTGTTTTATGTCCCTGATGTGAGTGGCGAACGTTAAACCACGGTCTAAGGTTACACCCAAATATTTGGCGTGAATAGCGTGAGGAATACGAGCGTTCTCATAGGTTAAATTTCGTGGAGCACGGATGCGTCTCTTACTGTGAATGACAGCACAGCTTTTGTCTGCATTGATTTTAATCTTCCAACGTCTTGCCCATTCCTGAAAACCGTTTAGTTGTCGTTGCATGTAGATGTAACACTGTGCAAGTGAGCTACTGGTCGTGAAAAAGGCAGTATCATCAGCATATGTTGCGAAAAAGCAATGCGGTAAAGTTGGGAGATCTGCCGTGTATAGATTATATAAGAGTGGTGAAAGTACAGCACCCTGTGGAACACCTGCTTTGATAGATCTAGACGTGGATTTGACACCGTCAACAGACACATGAAATTTTCTGTCAATGGGGTATGAACGAAGTAAATGTAGAAGACGATCCGGAAAACCTTGGGTGTATAACTTATATAATAGTCCTGCTAACCAGACTTTATCAAAGGCTTTTGAGACATCTAGGTAGACTCCAAGAGTGTGTTGTTTCCTGTTAAAAGCCGCTGTTAAGTGATCCACTACGCGGACGAGTTGTGTAGTAGTGCTATGTTGAGCACGAAACCCAAACTGATGGAAAGGTAGGAGATCTCTATTAACTACATGTTGTTTCAGCCTCGAGAGTAACACACGTTCAAAGAGTTTACTCAAATGCGACAGAAGACTTATCGGTCTATAGTTTTCCGGGAGCAGTGGGTTCTTTCCAGGTTTGGGGATGGTGATGACACGAGCTTCCTTCCAGGTCTTGGGGTAGTAGCATAATTGAAATATGGCGTTAAATAAATAGGTTAAAAAGACCAGTAGTTTTCTAGTTGGATGTTTAAGGATCACAGATCGAATCCTATCGGGCCCAGATGCTGTCTTTCCTGGCAGACATTTGATATGTTTTTCTATTTCCCGAGGTGTTACTATGGTGATGTCATGTGTTGGGTTTTGTGTCCTTATGCTATATAGTGTGGTTCGGATGTGCTGTTTGAGGTAGGGATCGAGGCGTGCTCTGTTAGGCTGGAACTGTTCTTCTAGAGAGTCAGCGAAAATGTTCGCTTGCGTCTGAGGATCTTGTGTCAGATCTTGAGGTCCTTGTATGACTCTAGCTTTGGAAGCATTTGTAGCTCGTTGGAATGATTTGGAGTATGTCCAAATTTTTCGGTCATTTACTGTGACATTTTGAAAAGTGTCTTCCCAGTATTGTTGATTTTGTCGCGTTGTCAGCAACTTGAGCTTTGCACATAGTTTGTTCCACAGCGTTTTGTATGCTGGATGTAGTGTATGCTGCCATCGACGTCTAGCCCAACGTTTTAGATGAATATAGAGTTGTAGGTGGAAACTGTCACATTGCCCGGTTTGCGTTGGAGAGATTATGGAGATGGAGCTCGCTGCCTCTGCTGTGCGAAGTGCTAACGTGATGTGAGAGACCGCTTGGTCGATGTCCTCGATGGTGGCGGGCCGATCTCGTAGATCGATCATAGTGTTCAGTTCTTGTTTGAAAAGATGCCAGTCAGTTTCTATTTGCTTGAAGATAGGGGCAGAATGAGCGATGCTGCGGTGCGAGACGTGAAAAATGACTGGATCGTGGTCAGAATCTAAATCCGAAATGACATAAGGATGAACACTAAATGATACATCTTTGCAAAGAGCGACGTCAAGAACATCGGGTTGTCGCCGAGAACGACCGAGCTCTAACCTATTACCTTAGTTTTCAAACCTTTGATTTACGGTTATTTGTGATTTCACGTTTATAACAAAGACAAATATTTTTAAAAGAGTGTACTTTAAATAAATTACTTAAAAAAATATTTTTCACAAGGTTTATCCTTTTAAATTATTGTTCAAAGGCCTTTGCCTTTAGTAAACTTTCTCCGAAATAAATGCAAATCAATTGTGCTGCCATCTTTAGAGCTCTTTTAAACTACGCTTATATGTTTGTGCCCAATCCTTTCGATAATGAGATCTCGAAAACTAAAAGACTCTACAAAGATAACGTTTTTACTGATCGATTGCAAATTTCATGTAGATTGTCCAGTTCTAATTGAATATTTAAAAAGCATGGGCACTATTTCTTTATTACATTTTACGGGTACATTGGAAGTGTTGAGATTTTTAAAAAAAAGTATCACATCCTAAGCATTATACATTCCAACACCACACTGTTGTATATAGGGGTTGTATATGTCTCAGGCGTTTGTTTCATGGCCAAATAATAATGGAAAAGGAAGGATAACCATTTCTCCAGTTTAAGATGAACCTTTATTTTTGGGGAGTGTTTTGCCCAATGAACACCATATATAACTGACATTATAATTAATTGTGTATGTAATGTATTTGCTTATTACATACTGCATGCAAGAAGAAAGAAAATACTGGTCATACATGAATTAGAAACTCCAACCGGAAGCAGGCTCAAATCTTCAAACGGTGCGAGATATTGAGAAAAAATAATCGAAAAAAGTCTCCCCTTTATGATACCCCTTGGCTTTTTTTTAATCAATACGTCTTTCATTTGTGTTTGTAGAGGGACATGTACAGATGTTGTGAGGAATGAGAAGGAGATTTATGCTCATGCGAATGATGCGCTCTGTAGAGAGTGCAGGTTCAGCTAGTAGTATATTAAATAATAATTCCTTGTCCAATAAATACCAAATATTTTTTCGTCTCAAAATAGATTCATCATCAAAAATACTGCAAATAATATTTGTCGAACTTTAAAATTTATGCTTCTGTATTGATAAAAATACATGTTTTAAATTAGATTAAATTACCATTCTTCTTAAAATTACTGATTTTGGATTCAAGGGAACTAATAATGTTGAGCCATTATTATATATATGTTGAGCCATTATACCCTTATACCTATAGTTTGTGAACAGTATTTACTATTATATCTATTGTCTAGTATTTTCTGCATAAAATCTCTTTTAGTAAGTTTTCTTCTTGCCTGTGATCTCTAAAATTGATTCCAGTATTCATACCTACGTGAGTAGTAATCTTTCTTCATTTTACGGCATAGTAGCCTAATAAAACCTTTTTGAACTGACTCAGTTTTGTTTGCTAATGCAATACACATACTATTACAAATAAGTACACCAAACTCCAGTCTTGATCTTGCAAATATCTTGTATAAATATACATATGAGCTGTTTTAAACTCCTGAGTCCCTTGGGCTATATTATTAATATGATAACTAGATTTCATACGCAGATCTTTAATCTGTTCGGCTTTATGCAGTGTTACTCCATTAACTACATATTTGCTCACGTAGTATTGGGTTTTGTTAGTATATGATTTATATTTAGTTTTCTCACAATTTATTTTCAATAAGTTTTTTTCACCATGTACTAACAGTATCTAAATCATTCTGCAGTAAGTAATTATCATACTCATTATTTACTATTCTAAATAACTTTAAATCATCAGTATATAAAATATTTGAAAAATAAACATACTGCTGAACAAGACTGCACTTATTTAATAAAAACATATTTACACGTGACATTTCGATCTTCTAGCCAAGATCCTCATCAGACGTACACTCTTGGCTAGAAGATCGAAATGTCACGTGTAAATGTGTTTTTATTAAATAAGTGCAGTCTTGTTCAGCAGTGTTTATTTTTCTGATTTTTTTTTTTTTTTTTTTTTTTTTTGCAAGGCGTATGACTATGATTGTGTGTCAGTTTAAAATATTTCAGTATTTAATTTTCTCGGGTAGATCATTATTGAAAAGGGAAAAAAGAAGGGGTTCCAAAGGAGATCCCTGAGGTATGCCATTTTTTATAAAGCCATGACTAGAGGTTATTTGACTATTTTTTAATATAAATTTTATGTTTGCTAGATAACTATATATAGTGACTACTTGTAATCTATTATGTATCAGTCCTAAGTACGCAAAATCTATAAAATGTACAGGATTTGTTACAATAGATTTCCCTTTATAAAACCAGTGCCGAAATTTACTTAATTCATTTTTACATTAAAATATAACTGTTTCTGTATTATAATTTCAAATACCTTGCAAAATATATTGACTAATATTATTGGCGTATATATTTTATAATTCTACGATCATCTGTTTTGTGTACTGGTACAATGTATACTTGTTTCCACATTGAAGGAAAGTCACCAATTATTAAATATATTTGTTGACAGTTGACAGTTCGATGCTACAGGCTTTAACCATATAATAAGAGATATTGTCAGGACCAGGAAAAGTGCTTCGCTTAATCACTTGAATTGCTTGAATTACATCAGTTTCAGTGATACAGTATTAGGTATATCTATTACGTCATGGTTACTAATGAGCGATGGAGAATTCATATCTTGGCTATTTGCATAATATCTTAATTGTATATAAAATTTTCGCTAAAACATATTTAAATAACTCAATAACATCATTTGATTCTGTAACTGATTTGCCATTATGTTTCATTTCAGTTGGTATTTGCATGCCATCAGAATTTTAAAATATTTTCCATAAAAACACATTGTTATTGACAATATTATTTTCCAGACTCAAATAATATAATTTTCTCACCTGTAAATATTTCTTTCTGACAATTTTCGGTCAATAATAGTAATAATATGCTCTCTATACATGTATAATTTGTATTCTGGTGAGTTATTAATAGTTTTATATTGCCAAATAAGATTTTTGGTTTGCTTAGCCTCTCTGAAAAAGTCATACCCCTTCCCCTCTAGAACAACTTGCTGTTTACACCACTGAACTTAAACAATTCTAAATATTAATTTGTCCATGTAATTCACCTATGGTGAATAAACTTGATCTGATGTGTAAATATATTCAAAGATACGTATGCATGTATAACTGTTACGTCCCATTAATTTATATATTTCTTCTTTGTTTTAGGTATGTTGGATATTCTGTTGGTGTTAAGGTGTGTTAATTCAATCAAAGCTATTAAATATAAGAAATCGAAAATGTGTGTGGAAGGAATTGGACAGTGATGCTGGGATTTGCTCGACGAGAAAAATACATATTACTTATAAGTAAGTCTTTTTTTTTCGTCGTTACTATTGAAACTATATCTTATTCCTTATGCTACACATATTTAAATAGCTCGTGACACTAAATGAAGTTGTTTATTTAAAACTGTATATTAGGACACAGTGAGTATAAGAAATCTCTGAATATAAAATAAATATTTCTAACTGACTGACCAACGCCCAGATCAAACTATTTAAACTAGAAACTTGAAATGTGGACAGTCCATAGGGTTTGTGACCTAAAACTTATTAACCTTGTAAGATACCATTAAGGATTTATTTTAATGACAAGAATGGCGGGAAATAAAGTGGCAATTATTGTGTTAGTGTCCATATCTCAGAATCTCTGAAGATTAGAAACATGAAATTTAAAATATGACCTTCTTATTGAAAATATTACACATGCATTTAAGGTTTTTGTTTTGTGGAACGTAACACGTATGTATTATTTTTTGATTTTTTCTTTTAACATAAGTTGCATGTCATTGTGAATAAATAAACGTGTTATTAAATTTTGAAATCGGGAAGATCATTTACAATACCCCTGTAGAATGCGTAAGGAAAGAAAAGTGTTTTAAAAAAAGTAAATAAACGAACTTTTTCAGCTCGCTAAAATAATTAAAACAACTGAAATTAATAATTTACTATTACTCTTTTATTACAGTATCATTGCAAATAGTGTCTATTTTGTGTTTTCTTCTGTTTTTTGAAGCCATTTATAGTCATGCATACACAGTCAAACAATTGGACTTCAATGAACTGTTAATATACATTTCCTACAATTTATGTTTCTAACTTCACGCGGTGTTAAGATCCTTGTTCGAAAAGATAACATACTGGAAATATAAATAAATAAATAAATAAATAAATAAATAATAATAATCTGTACTGCCGTATGTGTGTGTGTAACATGTATGGAGGAAGTTATTAATGCTTTTGTATTCTGAAAGAGAACTTTTGCTATGAAAAAAGTGTTGCTTCCTCTCTAATGTGTAATGCCCCTTTGGAACAACTTGCTGGCTACACCACTAGTAACGTTGCAATGACAGAACCCTATCGCTACGCGACTGATACTTAAGGTTTCTTGTTCATTGACAATTTTCGTGCAATATAATGTTGCGAGACCTAAAGGACAAGGCAGTTCGTTCTGCATAAGCTTACTAAATTATTCAGCGGTTAATGCGGTTACAAGATTGCCAAGGTCATAGAGATGTACGTACAATACGTAGAGTTAGGTAACACAAAACAACACATTTCTGCAGTAATAAACATTGTAATTGCAGCTATTTGTTGGGAACTAGACGTATGAATTGTAAAATGCCTCCCAAGTAATGTTATTTATAGAAAAGTTCTCTTGAATCTACATTTGCAAGAACCACAAGTTGCACAAATGCAGTTATCCTTTGTTGTTCTGTTAAGCAAATGTCATGGTGTAACTAACTCGTTTACTGCATTTCACCATTATGTCTGATATAATAATATTACACAGAGAAAAATCCGTTCTCCGGACAGCGGTATATTGTACAAACATACAGTATCCTCTTGCTTACTACAGAAATCAGTACGGAGCATACGTTATCCGTATGCAATATAGGCACTGCCCTTAGATGTTATATCATGCCGTTGCAGGATGTATGGCATCTAACAGTTTTCCGTATATCACATGCTTATACTTATGTTACCTTCGCCAGCTATATGTTATATACGTCCATTTGTATGAGAGATCCGGACCGCCTATATTGTTTCATATGGAAAGTACGTATAAATGGAACACTTATACGGAAAGTATTATAAAACATGCAGTTTCAGTTATACGTCTGTTGTACGTTAAGTCCAAAAACTACAGGAATTACGCATGTAACCTATCTTTTTAAGTACGCCACCTACATTTTTTTTCTCGGTGTAGTATTGTAAAAATAAGAAATTTTCTTTGACTGTATAAAATTGAAGATATTTAAATATTTGAGTAGCGCCAGGATCCTAGGATGAAAGAGATCAGATGGAAACTAAGAATATCAAAAACAAAAACTCTTAAAATAAAAATTTAAAAAAAGAAAGAGTAAGTAAGTAAGCAAGTAAGAAATTAGGAGAGAGAGAAAAAAATGAAATCTCTCAGCTGAACTTCCCACGATTATGCCCGTTAGGGTAAGGGCGACGGATAATGAAGACAAGTGAAAGAAGAAGGAATAACTGGTGAAATGAGATTGTAGGGGGCAACAGGAATACCCGAGAAAACTCACGTACCCTGAGAAAGCCTAGAAGTTAACGTGGCTGAGAGTCGAACCAAGGACTCCAGGCACCAGAGGTAAGTACTCTACCACTGAGCTTCCGTGCTCCCTCACTTCAGAACGAAAAATGCAAGTAGCATTGGAAAATATATTGATAGCAGCAAGGAAAATTTTTATGTAGAACTTCGTATGGATCAAAATCAGGGACACTCTGAAAAATAAGGCATACGAAATGTCTTGTTGAAGAAGAAATCATACATTATTGACAAAATAAATAAAGTTATTATTATTATTATTATTATTATTATTATTATTATTATTATTATTATTATTATTATTATTAACAAAAGACAAAATGGAAAATCTATATATTTTAGATATATTTGGGTCATAATATTGTAGAGGCAAAACAAACAAGATAGACTAGTTTTCTACTAAGAAACAATTAGCATACTACTTGAACGTAAAGTTCATTCAAGGAATGTTCAGTACCTCATATAAACAAATACACGTGGTGATTGTTTGATTTTATTGGTTAGAGAGCCTTAGAGCACCCATGCGGCAGAAGAAAATAGTCCTTGCTTATAAGGCTCATTACCAGAATTTCTTAGAATTAGACAACACTTTATCTAAGAACTAAATTGAATTAATGCAATAAAAGAGAATACGCATGCATTGAAAGTGGTTTTGACCCAACTTTAGCGCGAATCACGGTTAACAATATGGTCACATGCGGGGAATAAGTGAAACATCGACAGGGTACAAGAACGTACTTCTCGAAAGAAGCGCTCACCGATAGCCAATCATCCGATGACTGGCGGAGTAATACAATTCTGCAATGTTTACATCAGGATCAGAAGGTTCGTTGAATGAACTTTAGAAGACGTCTAGAAGTTTGAGCACCTCTATCTCTGGTATACGAGGTCTTGGGTTCGATTTCTGGTGGGAAAACATCGAACAAACAAAGATTGGATAACATCGATGGACCTCTCATGGCGTTTAATAAGATACCTGTGTTTCTTTCTATTGTTTTCCTATCATCCCCTATTAAATTTACATCATCAGCATACGCCATATCCTGGTGAATAATGTTTAGCTCTAGGCCCTAGTTGCTAATTTTGATTTTCCTTTTAGGGTACTCCAGAACACAGCTGAATAATAATGTTGACAACACATCTTGTTTTAGACCATTCTCGACGTAAAAGCTCACGGATAAGAATTTTTCTATGAAGTATTTTTTTTTAACCAGTTTAATTTCTCTTTTATTGAAATGGTTTTCTAAATGATTATTTATTTATTAATTACTTTTGCTGCATTTGACAGCAAGTATGGAAATAAAAATATCTATCAAAATAAGTTCAAAATAATCTTTAAAATATATATATTCCGCTACATATAATAATTACATTTATCTTTTTGACCTCTCTTTGCGACAGAAAATATTCTGATCGCGACTTCCCAAGAGATCTCGAATCCCAGGTTGAGAAACCCTGACTTAGATAATCAAATTTTGACGCTTGTCCTCGCACACGAAATCACAACTCAGCTACTAAATGAAAGAGAAGTAATGCGCAGTTACCTTGTGTATTTTCAGTAAAATAAAGTTCCGGAAAATAATTCGTGCAAAGCACACTCTGGTCAAAATTCTGCGAATGTGAGAGGAAGTTCCCTGATATGTACTTTATAGTAACTTTATCTAGTTCATTTCTGCTTGTACGAACAAATTTTGCAATGACGTTCATCAAGATGTAGGACTGCCTCTCACACAGTATAACCATGGCAACTAGGCAATTATGGTTGCTCCAATGTCGTCGTTCCACGTTTGAAGCTGAAAACAAAAACGAGGTAAAGATGACGAGAGTAAGTTAAAAGTGTGGGATATACTGTAACAATATATTCGTGGTGAATAGTCAAGGAAGAAAAATCATTCCGTAGAACTAACTAGAGTGCTCTCTCCAGTTAACTCCAATGGTTATGCATAAGCAGTGAGGGGCCTTTTGCACTACCCTACGTGTGAGCAGTATTTTGCGTTCCCCCTTCTGTGTTTTTCATAAAGAATTCGTTTGAGCACGAAGTCTCACACGAAATTTAATGCTCCTACGTGTTACTGTGAGTAGTATTTTGCGTTCCTTCTGTCTCTTTCATAGAGAGTTTGTTTGAGCTCGAAGTTTCACACGAAATTCAATCGTCACGTATGAGTATTTTAGCGAACCACCTCAACCCTTTTTCTCCCTTTCTATGTCAAGTATTTCAAGAACGCTAAAACATGTATTTAATTAATTTGAATGAAGAGCCCAAATATTATTTTGTATTGATTTGCACGTGCTGACAAACAATTAGGTCCTACTCCTGTCTTTCTCCAGGATTTGGACTTTTATGTCCTATTTCAGCACTAGTGATATATGAGACGTGGTCCTGCAACTTAGCGTAGAATCTGAATTACATGACCTCTATTGAACCCGGATCTCTCACTCCGAAGATGCGCATAATAGCCATACAATTATGTGGAAGCTCATTTTCTTGCTTGTTTCCGTCGAGCTGCCTTTCCTACATTGTTACTGTCTCATCCAATAGATTTCCCTAAGACATCCTCTACCGGAGACCCAAATGGAGAAATTTTAACTCCAGGACCTTTTGTCCTTTAAAAGACATGCATACATTGTGTATTTTTCTCTTCTTTCAACATATTAATTTGGTGCGGTAGTTTCCAGTTACTTTCCTCATCAAGTATCTCAACCATTCAAGTTACTCTAACGATTTGTGGGAATAATGTGAAAGTGGTTATACCAAACAGGAAGTGTTTTCTGCCCTGACTCCTGAAAATACAGGTATCTGTCCCAGGACATTTTTCTTTTGTTTGTCAAGTTCATTTAGACTAATTCGGTACATCTGATCTTTCTGGTAGCACTGTACCGCCGATGTAACTCTAAATTTCACAGTGTTATGCAATACTTTACACATAAAGCGTAAGATTATCTTTTTGAAGGCAGTGTCCATCGGGAAGTAATAGTTAATTTATTCGGATGGTAGCGCACTGCTACAACTCAAACGCTAAGAAGAAAAATTGTAATTCAACCTTTTTAAGGGCACGAGAATTTGTAGCATTTGGTCTAATACATGTGTGAAAACAAAACAGCGTTAGAACTGTCGCCACGGGAGATCTATTTGGTCCTAGAGGTAGCACATGGCTAAATCTAGCTTCTAGTTTTATATTGAACACACAAACACAGCTATTCATTTTACATTCACACATAAATAAACTTTCTATCTACTTGTAACTCATTCTAAACACGTATAATCATTCCCATGTTTATTGTTTTGACATTTAGAAGGTGGAATGAAAACAGGATGTTTTATTTGTAATATTAGTAAACATTGTTGTTGATGTCACTTTTGCACTGTATTTCCTCAAGGACATATATGACTTGAAGGTCTTTACATCATATAATTATGACAGAAAATGTTTCGTGTTAATTTTTATATGCAAACTATTTATGGAACATTGTGATTGAAACGTGTGGGAAAATCTCATAACTAGTAAAACGCAAGACTGCAAGTAAAATGAACTTTGGTAATATAATAATATAATTCTTACGATAAAAGCCGAATTCAGCCGAATCAGTTAAGGATTAAATTGTATATTCTTTCCTATCTGCTTTCAACTTAGCTCTGTCCAGGCCCGTATAAAGGGGGGGCTAGGGGGACCAGGCCCCCCCTAAATTTTCACCGCCCCCCCTAAAATTTTCACGGTAGGCTTGCAAATGAACTATAATATGATGATGAACTATAATATGGTTGGATCGGGCCCCCCCCTAACTTCGGCCGGGCCCCCCTACATTTTTGGGCTGGCTACCGGCCTGGCTCTATCCAATGAATGATGTATCTTGTCTGTGTGTTCTGCCTGAAAGAAAATTTTAATTATTTACCTAATGTACAAAATCTGCAAAGTGTATTCGTACAGATACACCATAGAGCGCAAACCACAAGAACGGGCACGAGAGAGCATATATTTATTTATAAGCAACTCTGGTCTATCGGACAGATAGAACACGATGTACGCAGTTGAACAAGTAAACTTCATAGTTGCCCTGATATTTTTGACAGCAAAGTGATTACAAAGCACATTTTTCCGACGAGCTCCTAAACACAGTTAGTACTTGTATTCTCAATGAGCTCCTTCTACGGAAATGAGGGCATGTCGTTTGAATAAAGGTTTGTTTTTAGTTTTCGCCGTACTTTCCGCTTTCATGTGATCCAAATTGATTGAACTGTTGATTCGTTTGAGGTTATTCTATCTCAAACTTCCATAGTCTCATCACAATCCTCCTTCCCAAAAATTTAGGCGATTTTTTCAATCCAAGTGCATGATTTCTATTTTGAAGACTTACTCTGAAGTTTGACTAGATAATGCACAGTATTGTCACTGGCCAATTATAAACTTTTTAATATTTTTGCACTTTGATTTCAAATTAATATCGTTTGTCAGGAAGGAGGTGAACAAACATGGGCTCCCAGCCCTCTGACTCACTAAAACAACTTAAATTTCTTAAGATTTTCTTAATCCAAATAAATACCAAACGTAATATAGCAACTAGGGAGATGCACCTTTAGAAAATTTCCTTGGGGCGCCCATGTGAACAAACAAGAAAAAATTACTACACATAATTTCCTGTCTGTTAGAAAATCCATTGTAATATGTTAAGAATTATTGTAAAATCTCGTCTGTGGGTTTGCTTTGTGTGCTGAAGACAGTTTAACTTAAATAATGAACTTCCTCATTATGTAAAGCATTGATAGTTTTCTATCGTCTGATCAAATTCCGATTTGCACTCAAACCTGGTTTTCTGGGCCTGTATTTCGAGCGTATGGCTATGAAGCTATGAAGTTATAACTACGATGACTTTAGATAACAGCTTCAGCAAAAGTAATAGTGTATAACCTTAAGACATTTCTGGATGACATAGTGTGTAACTGAATTTTATATTTCATGTATTCTTAACATTGCTCTGACAGTGAGACTAGAATTATATCTTGGTTTTAAGCTCCGAACATTATTTTCAATGATTTAGCTTTATCTGTAAATCTATTATAAAGTTCAGAAGAGTGACAAGTGATATGAAATAGCAGCTATCTCTGTTGATTCTAACAAAGATTATTTAAAGTACTTGTGCTGAGATTGTGCTTCAAGTGACCAGTTACCATCAATTTAGAAATCATCAGGTCATATTATGAATCGTGTTGTAAAAACTTTACTATCAAGGGTATAGTAAAGTGTTTGGTTATGTTTAGGATACTAAAACCTCTCGAAACATACCTCAAAGTTTTTGGTTTTAACGTTGATCACCCAAGAAATAGTTTTCTGATACGAATTCAGCGCCCTAAGAATAAGTTTCATTTCGACTTTTAATCGATATTCAGACCAGAAGTAGCGCGTATACAAGGTATGTTCAAAAAAAGTATCGAACCTTATTTTTTTCCGCGCAAATCAATGAAGCGCGAGAGACTATTTAAGAGTCTTCATCCCGGCGAAATTAAAATACTGCTAATTTTACAGTAATTATGTGATTATCTTCAAATAGATAAAAGATAATTGAAATATGGAACAAGAGCGCCCTAGACAATATTATTTTGCGTGAGGTACCGTTATCACAAGTCACCTAGTGGCTTTCCGTTTTCAGCTGTTTAGAAACGCGAAAATAAATGCCGATTTTGAAAATGGTTCGAAATCGAAAGCAGATAAGTGAGTCGTGATAACGGTTTCTCATGTAAAATAATATTGTCTAGGGCGCTCTTGTTCCACATTTCGATTATCTTTTATCTATTTGAAGATATCACATAATTACTGTAAAATTAGCGGTATTTTAATTTCGCCGGGATGAAGACTCTTAATGTAGATTTAGAGGGAACATTTATGCACAGTCCTGATTTTTCCCCGCCCGCAGAAAGCGTTAGTTGCTGGCAGTCGACCAACAAGTAAAGACGTGGGTCTCTCGCGATGAGTGGTCGTCGGATTTTAGTTCCTTTTAAACTGACAGAAAAACTTCAACAGTGACATTGCATCAAATTTTGCCAAAAACTTGCCGATACCCAAGCGGAAACCGAATCGGTACATTCAATTTTGAACGAGAATTTGAGCATGAGGAGAGTGTCCGCCAAACTTGATTCAGGCTTTTATCGTCAAACACAACATTCCTGTGTCTCCTCAGGCTCCCTACACACCCGACATGGCTCTGTGTGACTTTTGGTTATTTTCCAAGCTGAAAATGCCACTAAAAGGGACTCGATTTAAATCAAGAGAAGATATCATGCGGAATACGACTGCATGGTTGCTTATCATTCCAAAAACTGCGTTCCAGAAGTGTTTCAAACAATGGCAGGAGTGCTGAGAGAAGTATGTGCATTACCAAGGAGATTATTTTGAAGGGGATTGTGTTTCAGATTTCCAAATCATTTTTGCCAACTAAAGGTTCCATACTGTTTCAACACACCTCGTGGTGCTTGGGGTCCCGGGTTCGATCCCAGCCCCCCGCCAGTGAACTTTGTGGTGGACAAACACCGTGTGCGTGAGTTTTCTCGGGGTTCTCCCGTTTCCTCCCACTTTCTTCATTTCACCATTTCATTCATTACTCATCATCACTGTCTCGTTTAGCCTAACCGGCATAACAGTGGGACGTAAAACTCTAAGATTTCATTTATTTTTCAACACACCTCGTATACGGTTTTAGGTTTCAACATTGATTGTCATAACAAAAGAAAAAGCTGTAGATAGTGAGCATTAAAAAGAAATGGATTTAACACTACAATAATATATTCCATTTCCTACTTTATTCTCCTTTTGCAACTGAAAGTTGTAGAAGACTGTTGTCGCTTTCGGTTCCAATATTTATTTCTATAGAGTGGATATGGAAATAGGTTTTTGTTAAGGATTCAAGATCTAAGGAATGTGTTTCATCTAAGCTCTTATTTTACTGAAGCCGGAAGTAGTACAATGACCTTACATCTGTAATCTTATCCATCTATTGCAAGCCGGAAGATATACGTAGAGCAATTACTTCTTGTTTCAATATTAAATCCGTATAGTTTGGAAGTCTATTGTTGTTTCACAATGCGAAACGAAACCAGTGATGACAACCTGGAACCTTATAAAATCGCATCTTGAAAGGCAGAAATTCCCATTTTGCTCTTAAATTTCCCACACGCTAAACTAATTAAAAAATTTTCAAACTTTACAAAATATGAAAATTAAAACTACTATACGTTACTTACCTTTTTCGATATTTGAGTGAATTATTCGTAAATTCCGATCTTTTAGATTTCTAATAAGTATTTTCCGTAGTTA
This sequence comes from Thermobia domestica, assembly GCF_964235325.1. Taxonomy (NCBI): domain Eukaryota; kingdom Metazoa; phylum Arthropoda; class Insecta; order Zygentoma; family Lepismatidae; genus Thermobia; species Thermobia domestica. The sequence goes on from NC_137456.1 coordinate 260,271,880, forward strand.
AAAGATACTATTTAAATTGTTGATTGAAACAAGCACATTTTGTTGTCAGAATTTAAGGCGGATTTTCATGCAAGCATCCCTTGCGTTCTATGCTTGCAATGTGGCTAAATAATCAATTGTGAAAGATTTTAAGTACGATTCTATGTGTAACACAACTTTCTGTTGGCTACGCGTAGAAATGGCAAGCAATGAACACAACGGACGCTTGCATGAAAATCTGCCCTTAGTATCTTTATCACACTTTTGTGCGATAATGTTCTACTTAGGCATGCGCACGAGACGAGTCGAAACAGGATTTTCCTGACAAAATTCGAGTCGAGACACAGCTCTTCCAATAGAGAAATATATATTTTTCGAGTCGAGACATCACTTTTACAGCACATTTTCGAGACGAGACAGTCGCCAATCTTGTCTCGTGCGCATCCCTAGTTCTACTGAACGTAGGAAACTAGACATACTTCACTATCCAGATATTCCGTTGGCTGTTTCCAGTGGAGGATGTAGCCCGGGACCGGGGGACTTAGGGCCTCAGTTTTTTGAATGACAAAAATAATTAAAGCTATTATTCATATATATTTTTGAAAGTTCATTGTAAATTCATGATACACCTATTACAGTCTGGGATCTGGCTCCCCCCCTCCGAGTTTTTACCTTCTAGATCCGCCACTGACTGTTTCTGGTATAAGTTAGTAATTTACTTTCTTCCCTTGATGATTTTTTTTAAACTCTTAGAGTACAATTTAAGTTTCTTGTTCCTTGGTTTTTGAGATTCACTAATTCCTCCACAAATTGCTTTCACACTAACATGCATTTTAAAATTGATTTTAAAATATATATATATATATATATATATATATATATATATATATATATATATATATATATATATATATATATATATATATATATATATATAATTAAAACGGATTTCACATGTATTGAAGCGTTGTTAGCCTATTTCCCGATAAAAGAGAATTTTGTTAGTGTTACGGAAAGAAACATATGATAAATTCCATATATGCTGCCAATTTAGGCGAAAATCCCCTTTATCCCTATTCGAAAAATTGTCAAAAATCCCACAACATGAGACTTTCCACGGATTAGCATCACTGAACGAAACTCATATTTAAAGAAAAAAAAATACTACAAACAACAACTACTACAACAAACAAACGTGGTGCAGCATTTACAAGCAAGAGTATGGTCCTTTGTTCCCATATATCATTAAATCCTGTAATTAATCAATACGTCCAGTGATAACTTCAGACGATTTCTGCCGGAAGAAATTTCAATACATACGAGGTTAAAATAATACTACGAGAATTCTGGTAACCCTTATCAAGCATAATAGAAGATTTACGCCAGAAGAATTTCGTAGCTTCGGGGGAAAATTGCCTCCCCAAGAGATCTCCTGAAATCATCACTGAATGCGTCGATGCTCAATTGTTTCCCGATTTCAGTTTGCTATTGAAAAAAAAAAGCAGTAAACATGTCCATGTTTCGTCTGCTTTTATCTCTGCCCCTTTCTATTGACAAAACTTGAAACTTAGCTGTTAGAAGATCTACAGCCGCAGGCATCTCAACAGAGATATGCACATTACTTACTATTCCTTTTGTTTGAAATTCTTATATATATATATATATATATATATATATATATATATATATATATATATATATATATATATATATATATATATATATCCCTTTAATATATACAGTTCCTTTAATAAAGAAAATCAAATTCCTGTTTGTCAAGCTTCGGAAAAGACATATGGAATGATATTCTTGAGATTCGATATGGGATGATTTATTACCCCAGGGAAAGCACAGTAATGAAATACATAGGTCATGCATGGCTTCTGAAATACTGCAGTAATATGTTCCGTAAATATGTCTCATGTCAGTAGCATCCTACTTCTGACAGTATTACGCTTTGAAGAAATGAAAAAAAAAAAAAATAAATAAATAAAGTTGAAATTATATGGCCAAAAGCATAGATATCTCTAATTCTAATCTTCTGTGTCTCAATCTGCAAAGCGCGAACCCAATCTATGAAACGAGGGATTGAAACAACGATCCTAACTAAACTCTTTTTTTGTCTTTTGTATAGATTATCATTTCCAATAACGTCCAAGATCTGTACTCCCCTCTCCCGTTCTCTCTCGTGCTTATATGTGGTTAGCGTAGGCCTACGGGTCTTTGGCACGGAGACCTGAGTTCGATTGTTGGTGGGAACTCATATGGTTGGGATACCACATTAAGCTGAAGGTTCACGTCTCATGTAACTCTATGTTGAAAGGGGCGCTGAATTCTATTGTAAAAACCAAAGAACGCATTCCTGTGCCCTTTCTTCTTATATTTGTGTAAGAATTATTCTATGTAGCCCATCAGAATAAAGTTATTTGTATTGTAACTGCTTCTGTTATTAATTGATGACTTTCGTCAAATGGGTCTTAAACCATAGAAAATAGTAATTTTAAGAGAGAATGTAATTATCTTGCTATTTGGATAGAGAAAAATCATTGCAAAGAATATATTTTAATCTCTAACTAAATACTATTAAATGCAGGTGTCATCGGTCTAATAATTCGGTCTTGCAAGTGTCTTTGCCTAATTCCAATTTTGCCTAACAGTTTATCAGCTTTCAATCACAGATAACAATCGCATCCGCCATTTTAGGTGAAATGTTAATTCCCATTTGGCCTAATTCCCATTACGCCTAACGATCTTATCAGGAAGACAACACTCCCTGTATAGAAAATCTGAGAGTGTTTCCATACTTATACATAAATAAGTGACAGAAACTTACATACAAAAGCCACATTTATTTCAAATAAATATAGCATAAAATATTTCACATATACAAAAAAAAAAAAAAAATACATTAAAGAAATTACTACAAGCAAATAAACAGCTTGTCATAATGAAGAACTTAAGTTTACTCAAAGAAATGATACTTATTTCAAATAACTATAACAAAAGATATTTAAAATATAAAATATTGTAAGTATACAGTGTGAATACACACACTGTCATTCATCAGCAGACATAACAGTAGATACCCTTTGTCAAAAAGACATCAGGTATGGATTCTATGTATTTTGTTCCACAAAATTCAAATTTCGAAACTCTAGGACGATTAATCGTGTTAATTTTGTTTTATGGGCGAAAAACGTGTGTTCTCCCTATCCAAAATCTTTCGTCCTTCGAAAGCTAGATTCTGAGAGTAACAAAATACATAAAATCCATACGCTGGAGTCCGCTGAACAGAACTTTTTTTTTTTTTTTTGTTATATGTTTGTGTTACTTGTATTCTCCCTATGCAACATCACTCAAATTTTTCGCCCATAACAAAGAAATTGACACTGTTGTCGTCCTGGGATTTCAAAATTTGGATCCTGGTAACAAAATACATCGAATCCATACTCTGGCGGCCGGTGCACAGAACTTTTATTTTTTGTGTATGCCTGTGTAATCGTTGCTTTTCTCAACAAGGGCTTTTGTATGTAAGTTTCTGTGACTTATTTATGCATAAGTGTGGAAATACTATCAGATCATCTATATAGGGGTATTTCTTTCCTGATAAAATCGTTAGGCGTAACAGGAATTAGGCCAAATGGTAATTAGCATTTCACCTAAAGTGGCGGATGTGATTATTATCTATGACAGACAGCTGATCAACTGTTAGGTAAAATGGGAATTAGGCCAAATGACGAGTAAATCCGATCTTGCGACAGTGTGTAATTGGAATGAAAACTAAAGACTACTTTCAATGGAGCTCTTTAGTCCTCTTTTTACGATTCCTCAATTCCAGTATACCACTCTGATGTTGTTTGTGCCAGTAATGAAGAACACATTGAACATTTGTAGATAAATTTTAGACATTCGTAAGTAAATGTGAAAACTTTCGGAGTTGTACAAGCTCGGTGTGTTTCAAATAGATATATTCTTTTAGAATCACGCATACATTGTATAGTACTTTAAACAGTTTTCATTCAATGGATTCTTATTGTAATTAAGCTAGAATTGAGCGCATATGTGAGCTGTTGCGAGTAGAAAAGAGGAAAACGTAACCAAGAGGACAATGCTTATCCTGTGTAAGATGATTTTGTGTGATGAAATTGTTTCAACATCCTACAGGAGACGTATTTATCCTGTATAAGAAGGTGCTACGAGATCATGTAAACAACTGGCAACACAATATTTGAGTGAATATTTAAGATGCGAGATTGGTAATTCTGTATATATTTTTGAAGAAATAGATTCTGCAGGAAATCTGGGCTTTAATGCTCACTTAGATTTGAATAAAAACATTTAAAAGAATATAAAAAGAACAAATTGTTTGAAATATAAGAATCTGTTAGTTTTCTTCTTTTCTTTCTATCTCCTTTATCGCTTCTGTATCTCCAATTTTCTCTAACAGTTCGTTTCTTTTTTTGGTTTCACCAGTTATATATCTACATTATTCTTCTACGCATGTTTCGAATGATTCCAATCATTTTCCATCAGGCGTTGTTAATATCCACATTTCCTTCTACGTCACAGTATTACATTAGTTGATGAGCTGTCGCGAAACTCTTTATTTAACGCAGTTTAAACTAGGAAAGAGTTTCCCGAATACAGAAAGAAATCTTTCGTTAATTTTTTCAAATCTACTATAAGCACACACTTCATTTACTTAACGTTTAATCTCAAATTAACAAATTTGATTACTGTATTTTCCTTTAAAAAGCAACTCGTGAAATTTTGGGGGAAATTTTGACTAAGTGCAAAGAACTACCGCTCATGCCAACGGTACAAGTGCCTACACTTAGATAAATTTCTAGTTGTACTTTAAATATAGGCCTACTAATTTGAGGACGAGGGATCCAATTGAGCTATTTTAAAACACATGATATTCATTCATGGGTTCATAAGAAAATTATCATCAAAGTTCAACTATAAATAAATATAAACAAACCAACTTTGAGGTCACATTTCTTGTTATCCGATGGACGGATATGCTTTAAAATAGTTGTATTGGATTCCATGGCCTCAAATTAGTATTAAAAACCCAAACTAGAAGTTTATCTAAGCGTGTATACTTTTACCATTGACATGATCGGTAGTTCTTCGATGGCCAATAATTGGTGGGAAAGTTTGCACAGAAAAATATTTCTGGGGATCGCAGTAACTCCGTAATAGAGCCCTCAATTCTGGTGCACAGGTCCCCTGGTTTGATCTCACCTCTTTCCAAGTGGCTTTATAATGGACAAACATTATGTGCGTGTTGCTTCTCGGAGTTCTCCCGTGTCCTTCCACTTTTTTTATTTCAATGTTTCGTTCATTGTTATCATCACAATCTTTCTTAGCCTGAGTGCATATAATCGTGGGACACTAAACTCAAGAAAAGAAAGAAAAGAGAAAAAACATATAGAAAGAGAAAAGGAAAATATTTCATATGCATACTAAACAATTCCACGTCAAATTTGCTCAGGATCGGATAAGTTCAGCTGAAGACATACAATTGTATACGACCACAGTTTTTTGTGGTTATTTATTCTTTTCAACGAACTTAAAAAGTTAGTTACTGAATTCTCTGCCTGTGTATGTGTCTATTTGGGAATTTTTCAATTTTGAGCCGTCCATTTGATAGAGCATCAAAAACTATCTAAAGAAGTGATAGAATTTTTCACGTCACTCTTACCGCTCCCGAGATGTTAGCCAAAAAATGTTCGGATTTCGGGAGCCATATCTCGGGAACCATAATTTATGGAGAGATGATATTTTGTCAACTTTTCAATTTTGAGTCCTCCATTTTGAGCGCGTGTTTTCGTAAAACAACAAATCATGTAACATTTTAACATAACTCTTAAACAAAACATGTGGAAAAAAATTAGTACTGAAGGAAATTATAAATGGATAGATATATTACAAGAATTGTTTAATGTGTATAATAATAAAGTACATAGAACAATTGGTATAAAGTTTGTAGAAGTTAATAAGAAAAAAATAAATTCTTTTTAAGTTCGTCCTGGCAATGCTCTTGGAGCATTCTCAACTGATTTAAATTAAAAACGAATGCACTTTTCTTCTACCTAGAAATTTCGTACAATAATATTTTTGTTGTATTTATAATATTTAATCACGTTAAACCAAACATATTCCTTTCATTTTTTAAATATAAATTTCAAAATGTTATGTCTCAAATTAAGAATATAATAATTCAACTGTATTTCAGTGTCACCTCATATCAAGCAGCAAACTACGCTTTTAGTGAGAATGAAATTTTTGTCAGTTGCTGAAGTACACATACTAGAATATATATTTTCAAATGAATTCTGAAAATCAAACAGAAATTAAGGTTTAACAGAATCTACAGTTTAATTTCTCGTTTCAAAGAACATTTTTATGATTATGTATGAGGACTGATGATAAATGCAGAGGTGCCAAAAGAAAAGGCAACGACGCAAAGAGCATCAATGAATTGGTTTTTGGCGAAATCCAGAAAAAAAATAAAGTTAGTTTGCCAACTAAAAGTTTGTAAGCAATCATATAAAAAAGAGTTTTAATGAAGGGCATACCCGAGAGATAGCTAATCACAGTCATTGAGTAACTTTGAAAGCTGGGATTTTTTTCTAGGAAAATATGTCAAATGAATTTAAAGTGAAGTGTCATGGATGGTGAGGGAATCCAACAAAAAGGTAAGTTTACTTGAATGTTAATTTTGTTAAAAAAAAATCAAAGCACTGATAAATTGAAACAATATTTTATCATTAACTAGAAACATGGAAATACTGACTGTGGATTAAGTGAATGATACAAGTTATATGTAACTTTCCTTACCGCTGTAGGAGATGGAATTTATTATTTAAAATGAGATTTGATCATCTACTCGGATTTTATCCGAAGTTTAGTACCTTACTACGGATCGAACACGTAGCTACACACATACAGGAAGCTCAAGTTCAGTCCATAAAGTTACTGAAATTACACTTTAAGGCGGTGGCTGCCATAGACCATGTTATACTACTGCACATTGTAAAAACAATTCCAGGTAAAATAGTTTTTTAGTATCTTGCAATATTGTTATACAGTTTTACTCTTCAATGTTCGTAAACAGTCATTAATCCGTAAAATCTTGGACGAGTGATTTCTACGTTGCAGACTACTTGCAAACGAAATTTTCGCTGTGTTGGAGCTAATGCTTAGAAGAACATAGAAGACCTAAACGTTTTAGCATGTAAAATGTTTCTTTATTTCGTCACTCGTAATTTTGTGCAGTTAGTTTCAATTTTACGGGTATTCGAAGCCAGTGTATGCAAATCTCTACTATTTGACCCAATATCGTTTGCGTCTGTATGTCTGTCTGTTTCATCTTAGCTTTCTTCTACTATATCCAATTTTAGCGAAACTAGGTATACATTTTCTTTGAGGCTTAGAAATTTAGAAATACTGGTAGGGGTATACATCATGTTAAAAGAAAAAGAAAGAAAGAAAAGGAAGAGCGACCTGAGAGTAAAATGCATCATATTTTGTATGGTAACAAAACATTTTTTCCATAATAAGCTCAGTAAAAATGATTGGATTTTGCTGAAAATTGGAGTCTATTTTTCTTTGTGTGTTTTTTTTTAATTACTCCATTGTTTAAGGTTGATAAATACCAAGAATACCCATTTTGGAAGATATGTTTCACAATGAATGTAATAAAAAAATCACGAGATTTTCATGGAACATAAGGTGTGCTTTCTTTGAGACTTAAATATAACTTCTGTTCCTTAGGGGCTTAAATTAATCAGAGGCAGGTGTGTATATTTAACGCGATAACTTTCAATAAAAATAAACAAAATTCTTACGATGTATGTTGTTTCCTCTTTTGAAACTTACCCAATTTTATCTACTCCCTAGAATTGAAATCAGTCAGAGGCAAAGGGGTAAATTCATCCCTAGCTAAAGAAAGGAAAAGAAAAAGAAATCTAGAAACTCCTGGATTCCCATTAAACATAATGGGTTGCTTTCAGGGTTGCCCATGAGATGAAACGAGACAGAATTTTCGTGACTTCATACTTTATAGGATGAGACAGGATTCTTGCAATATAAACGTACGCTTTCCGACACATCAGCTTTGCAACTCCTTTTGGAGACAAGATAGCCTCAGGTTTTCTTTCTCGTAGGCAAATGAAGCGTATTGCTTGGGGCTTAGCTTGCGGATGAAGGGTGAGTTAAATACGGTCAGTTCATGGAATATGTTTTAAGATAACCTACATTAAAAATAATAATCTTGAAATATGCTAAGCTCATTCGTGGCTAAGTGGTTAGCGTATGCGCCTTTGGCGTTTTAGACCCGGGTTTGATTCCCGGTGGGAGTTCATGTTTTTCGGATTCCATGTTAATCAGTAGGCTCATATAGCCTTGTTGCTGAAAGGGACGCTAAACCCACAAATTCAACTCAACTTTAAACACTCTGTACATTTTCTTTCTGGCTTAAAAAATTACTCTGTTTGAGATTGAAATACCTATACATTAAAGGTAAGATGGTGAAATACACCCTTTTGAAAGAACTCGTTTCTACAAGATACACCATCACTTGTATTTAACTAGTGCATGTTCTAAGGGTCTAACATGAATACTTCAAAACCCAACCAGTCAGCACTGCTCAAGAGAATTGGAGAGATTTATTTAGTATGAAGCATAATATATAAAGCACAGAAATATGTATAAATTGAAAAATTTTCAAGTTTATCTGAATGACCCAACTAACGCTTCACGTCAATGGTTTTAGAAAATAATGAAGTTCTAGAATCTGATTAATATATATTCATTACAAAACTCAGCTCAAGTTTATAGAGAACAAGAATAACTGTGTAAAATTGCCAGTGTGTGTAATGGCATTTTCATCTTCATACTTCTCTTTGTGATATAACACATGATAGCTCTGTTACTGAATGAGTTACTTGATAGTTAATTGAGGAGCCAATATTTATTTCTCAGTAATAAGCCGTTTCATTTAATAAGCATAACGATGTCCAAATATAACCCTTTTATTTAACTGCTGCAAGGACATTTATTATAAAAGCCCCACCATCGTTAACGGGTACATATTTTACTTGTCTTTTTCTTTTTGTATCTTTGTCGACGGGGTCTTCTGTGCCAGTTGTCATAGTATCACTTTTCAAATTGTCCTGTTTTCGAAAGACCTTTATTTGAATCTATTGAATGAATGACAAAATACACCTACCAAGTACTGCGCATATGCTGCTGTTTGGTTCATTGTCGTAAGACAGGTATCTATTGTTGCAATTTAAGAGGTAATGATTTACAATTTGCATCTTTACAAATAATAAAGGGAGATTTTCTTTTAATAGGTTTTTTCTTTGATTTCAGAATTTCATATAAATATCCAAGTTGTATATTATTACCTTATTATTATCACGTTTCACCATTGAATATCAAATTTTACGGTTAGTTTTCTTGGCTCATAGATATGTTTACAGGTGTTTTCGTGATAATCCAAACTTTCAACATACGAGTATCAGTCTCCTAGATTTTCATAAATACCTATATAGATTATCAGAATCTTGCAAATAAGTACAGATAACAATCACTAAAGTTTATAATTGAATTTTTAAGAACATGCTGGCCCTAGTTGATATATCACACGACTACCTCTCCATTTTAAAAAAATAACAAATTTCAAAATGGCGGATTTCAAGATGGTGGGGAGGTTCGTGATATACTCTGCCCATTCTTCTTTTGCCAATATGTGAAACCGCCACTTTTTGCATTGTCTATCTTTAACTATTTTCGCGATTCAACAGTACATTTGATGTATTTCAAAAACATAGTATAGCCCCTCTCCCACTAGCTTCGAGCCCTTCCGTTTCTTATGGCGCTCAGCCGCTATAACTTTGCACATATACATATTTTCACATCCTCTATCAGTCACACTATGTCTCATCCAGCAACTCGATTCATCCATTTGGAACCTTTACTTGACAGTCGGTGCCACAGGCTAATCGTAATAATAAACAGTCACACTAATAGATACTACTTGCGCTATTACCTGTCTCCCTGACGCAATAGATGTTACTACTTGCGCTATCGGTTATCTCCCTGACGCAATAGATGTTACTACTTGCGCTATCGGGTGTTTAATATGTGGAAACAATTTGCCGATTAATAGCATCTTAAAAACTGTATTTTCATTTAATTATTTCAAAATAGGATAAGGAGCGTAATCATATCTAGAGTTGAGCATTCATATTTGTGTAACTGAATGTTTAACCTCATGGTAACCTAATTGTATGTGTTTGTTACAGATGTGGATTATATACTAAACTACTGTCATTTTATTCATGGATGCAGGACCAAAATAATATTTAAGGTATTCTTTGGGCTTGCATCTACTTTGATATATCGCTCTTTAGATGATACAATGGGCGGAACACTTAGTTACTACAAACTTATTCCATTTAAGAATGTATTTTGACTTAGTATACTAACAAGGAAACCGATTCAAGTGTGACACAAAATTGTGGACAAGTTTATGCGCAATCGAATTGGTTTTATGAACAGTGAATTCCATTAAAAAAAAAAAAAAAAAAAAAACTCGATCTTAACCGTTTCAGAGACATAGAGCGGTAAGGGGAAAGTTGGTGCTCTGACATTTTATGGATTTTCGACTATGCTGTGAGTAAATGTTTGAAAATTGCATTTAAATGTTAAGAAAGATGCACCAGAGCGAATAAAAGTTGTGTTGAATGTTGAGGTTATTGGCGTAGCTTTTAACCGGGGCCGAAAAAAATAAGGGATTATTAGGAATAACAAACGCCATTGACACGAATAACAGAATTTTATATCACTTGCAAAAATAGGGGAGACCGGGGCTAGTTGGCAGCAGGGGCTGGTTAACGAACTGCATATAACTCCTTCATTAATTAACATAATGAGCTGTTGCTGCTGTCATATAAGAGCGACCTATGGATGCAGCTGCCACCTTCATATGGAATTTGTAACTTGTAGATTATGGCGTCTATTAGATAAAGATTGTTTTTGCCAGTCTGAAGAATTTTTTTCTGTTCTCCGTTATAACATCACAGAATCGTCATTACTTGGAGTACAGAGGTAAGTAATATAGCATTAGTTAGATCTGAACTTTATTTTTATGGATATTCAAACAATAAAACGTAAATGCCAAACAATTGCTGACTAATTACGACTTTGTTGCACAACATGGGCTTGGCGTAAAGTATTTGGGGTTGGTTTAATGGCACTTTTTCCGCACTAGCCGTCATTGAATTTCCAACAAAAGTGCAAAACGCTCCACCCTATTGTCAAGGGGTTTTGCTTTCCTTAATGGGCCACATTTTATAATCTTTTTAATCTTCAATGATCGAGGCAGAGTCTTACTCATGCTCAGTAAACTCAGCGATGTCGTTGAAAAAGCCAGCTGGATCATGTCGGTGAATGTAGCACTTGACTTTATATTTCCATCAACATTTTGTTTTCCAAGATCACTATGAGCATCCTTGTTTGCGTGTCACTCATTAAAAGTAACAAGGAATCATTGAATTTTGCTAGTTTTGAAGTGTCCTTGTTACACGCAATTGTATTTGAAAAGTTGTACATTTCAAGATATACACATTTAACATTTACTATAAATCTCTGTATAACCTGACTTTTGACTTAACCTGAATATTCTCATCTGAACCTCTTTACCATTTAGTTAGGTTGCTCTTACAGTTGGATAAAAAGAAATAAATCGGTCTAGAAATGATACTAATAACTAATTAACTCTATGGCCTATGAAACCCGGAGTTTCAATGCCGCATTTGCGAAAGCTCTAAATGGCCTTCTAACCTCAGCCAACTGGATCCAGTTAAAACTTTGAAAGCGTTCCTGCTTGCTTACATTCTGACAACATGACCTACCCACCTAAGCCTTCTAGACTTGATGACCCTAACATGTTTGGTAGACCGTATAAATTATGTAGTTCCTCGTTACGAAGTTTCCGTCATTCTCCATTCCCGTTCCTCTTGGGTAAGAATATTCATCTTAGGATCTTGTTCTCAAATACTTTCAGTCCACGTCCATCTCTTAGAGTAAGCGACCATGTTTCGCAACTCTACAGAACAACAGCCATGATTGTCGTTTTATATACTTTTACCTTCAAATTCCTCGACAGAATTCGCGACGACAAAAGATCTTGAACTGAATAATAACACGAATTCTCTGCTTTTAGCCAATATTTAATTTTTTTCGTGAATATGGTTATGGTCTGTTAATATTGATCCTAGATATTTGAAAGTGTCCATTTTATCGAAAATATTATTTGATATTTTAACGCATCCATAATTTGCAGTATTATGATCTCGACGAACTTCCATGTACTTTTACGTTTACTTTCAATAGTATTAATACGTAATACTAAAAAAAAAAAAAAAAAAAAGTAATTCTGCCAGACGTTTTTCGTTTGTTAAAAAAAAAAAAACCTCTTATAAACTACTTTTACATCAGTTTTTAATGGAAATATTATTGAAAACTTTCAATTTATTATTCATTCTTGTGATTAATATATGTTGTAGAGAGTGAAGTGGTTTTCTATCTTCTGCTGTGTTCTTTCTTTTGCCTTCTTTTTGAATTTTTCCTCTCTGTAAGTTGCACAAATATACCAATTTTATGGTATTTCCTTGGTGACCACGCATATAAAAATCTATAAAGCATCTCTAACTGGAAAGACAAATCATTTCAAATTTTTGAGAAATTTCTTGTGATGAAGACTTAAGTAGTGTTTATACACACTAATTGGTACTTAAATGTTAATTAGAAAAAAAGAACTTCTCAGAATTTGAAGTAGTTTGTCTTTCTAGTTGCACATACCTTATGTACCCACTGAAGACTTGTTCAGACAAACTATTTGAAACTCAGAACAGTTTATAATTCAGGCACTTCTACTCTGCTTTATGTACTTCTACTGTATCTTCATCGTCAACCATAAAGAATTTGCTCATGTTATAAATAGAAATCATTAATGCATGCAAAGGCGTTTATGATGACCAGCAACTTGTGATATGAGAAAGAGACTAATGATTCTAAAACGAACTAATTAGTGATACATTGTCATTTTTATCAGTGACTGAGAGGCACTTCTTTCAAAAATGTTTATTGTGGTCTTGGAAGAAAAACGCCGATCTAACGATAAAGGGATGCTAAGCGAACGCCTGTCAAATAATGATAGCACAGATCACACAAATCATGACTTTTCTTTGGACCACTCGGATCTGTGTCTCGTTTTTCAGACCCATTATGACCCTGACAGATTCAGTGACCGGGAAAAATCCAAGGACCCAAAACCAGCCGAAATATCACCTCTAAAGCATTAGTGAAGGTTTTTTATATTTCAATTTATAATCACAGGGGCATGGTGGCTCAGTGGTAGAGCGTTTAGCTCTAGAGCATCGGGTTCCCGGCTCGCGTGGTAAGTCGTTGAGTAAGCTTGTGATGGGCAATATCGTGTCGGTGTTTTTTCTTTCTAGGTACTCTGCTAGGGATGGTATCGAGACGAGACTTTGTACAGTCTCACTCTCGTCTCGGTTGATAAATAGTTGTCTCGATCTAGGTTTCGAGTGCCAAGTCTCGGTCTCGTCTCAAAAGTCTCGAAATAAAGTGTAATATTAAAATTGTGAAAGTATTATTATTGTACAGTCTGTGGTTTCCGCTTCTTATTTTTTGCCTTCATTCTTGACTTAGAATTATGGTGTGATATACCTCTTCATAGCTAATTTGTAGCGCTAATGCTTTCCATGCGTGTGTTCCAAGTGCAATCATCAGTAGGTATATCATATCTGGGATAAAACTCTAATAGTAACCCATATTTCACTTTCAGTAATAAACTTTGTCTCATATAACCTCAGTACTGCCTATACAATTAAACTGTTAAATTAACTCCAGTACTATACAGTAATTTATTTCCTTCCTTTGAATCAGAATTGTTCAATAGCTCCTAACGGATAACGCAACACATAGCAGCATGAATTATTTAATCGTACCGAAATTAAAATTTTACAATTTCTCATTTATTATCCAATACATTCGGCTTTGACTGTCATTTTAAAAGTAGAATATAACGTTCATTAACTTAACAAATAGAGTAAATTATTATTACAATATATTTTGTTTGAAATTGATCAAATGCTTTATTACCGTTTCACATCTCTGTGTTCAAGTGACACTTTATAACACGAACTTTCTGAACCTTGTGGTGGGAGCTACGGCACTCATCTTTGCTATGTGTGGTCTCGGATTGGATCACCTAGCAAGTTAGATTCAAAATCCGATGTTTCGCATAGTTCGCGTCTCACTTTAAGTACATTCTGTTTCTTATACAAGTTCATAAGGTCGTAAGCATTACATAAGCACATATCCAGAGCCGTAGCTAGGCAGGAGCAACTGGGGGACTGTCCCGGGGTCCTCACCCATAAGGGCCTCGAAAAAAACAGGGTTACAAAATTTCTACTCTCAGAACTGAATAAAGGATAATACCAAAGAAATTGAAGAACTTTGTGCTGTAATTTGAATAAATTGTCATGGATACTGCAGACCTACCTGTAGAGGTCTGCGCGGATACAAAATATCGCATCCGTACCGCATCCGCAGCATCTCTATCCGCATCCGCAACATCTCTATCCGCACCCGCATCCGCAGATAATGACATAGCAAATATATACAACTTACATATTCTATAATACACGTAGTTTTCTGAATCAAACGAAACAATATATCAGTTTCCTTGTGATCAAATATCAACTACGATAAATAAAATGCAATATAAACCGTGCAGATACAAATTAGAAATTAATGAACAATTTATGTACTTACCCAAGATCTTCAAATACAGATATCGGACCAAAATAATGCCACGTAGGTAATATCCCCTCAATCGACTAATTTTAGAGCACGTCACTAAGTTTTTAAACTTCATCATTAGTCATAAAAAAGGGGCATTTGTTCTAAACAAAAAGGCGAAATAGAAATAATCGTTATTAAAAAATAAAAATTAACCACAGGAACGCAAACACATCTACATATCCCGAACAGATACTAGCACCAGAAATTGCACTAAACTTAAAAAATAAGTGACGAAACTAACAACGCAATACAATGTATGCTTTCACGACCAAGCTCCTTCGTGGCTAAGCGGTTAGCGTATGCGCCTTTGGCGTGGGAGACCCGGGTTCAATTCCCGGCGGAAGCTCATGTGGTTCGGATTCCACGTTAATCAGTAGGTCCACGTCTCATATAGCCTCGCTGTTGAACGGGACGTTAAACTCAAAATCAACTCAAGCTTTCACGACCACGCTTTTACTGAAACTACAAGTGAAAATAACTTCGAATACAAATGGGAAGTCTATACTGTTAATTTCGGGAAGAGGCAATATAGGAAGTTTAGAATTTACTGCTTTTCTTTGCAGCCCCCACTCATTGTTGGACACATTTTGGGGGAGGAGAAACAACGCATTAGTTCTTTCTTTCTTTAACAGAGGCCCTCAACATACATACATATACACATACACACAAGAAGAAAGAGAGAAAGGAAAACAATTGCTGTTATAAAACTCCAATCCCACGGAATGTTCATTGAGGTCCGTGGCACCTCTCCGAAGAGAGAAATCTGTGGGGTCGCAAATGTGCATTCAGCATCTGCTGTACTTCAAAGGAAACAGTGAACAAGATATTTTCATTCTTTTTCTTTTTTTTAAAGAGAGAGGGAGAGAGAAAGATGACCGTATGACGTAATTTGTTTACTATTTCGGTGACCTACGCGCTTCTTCAGTTTGTCACAAAAGGCAAAGATAATTCTGCTGACCAGTTTTCAGTTTATGGAAGTGGATGAGGTGTTTTAAATTAGGGTTTTGGTTCCTGACCTCTCAGGCTAGAAAAACTATATTTGAAGACATTTCTTCCTCTTCAAGGCGAATGGTCTAAAAATTTTCAGCTTTATCAGAGGGGCTTTGGCGGCAATTATTTTTCTTTTTTACAGCAAATAGCGGAACTTGAGGAGTAGCGATGGGGCCTGTCGTTTCTTTGTGTTTAGGTTAGAGATGTCATTCACCTACAATACGGCTGCTAAAAATATTGAAAACAGCAATAAAAGGACAACTCTCTCGTGTCATTTTTTGTCCTTTTGCTGTCACTGGCTCACAAGCTTCAAACACACTTGTATTTTGATTTTAGTATTTTTAAACTGGTTTTAAAACTTTTAATTCAAAACGAACGTTTCTAGTGCTATTTCCATCATTATCAGAAAATTCACAGCATTTTTTAGGTAGAAAAATGTAGGAAATATTATCCGCAACTTTATCCGCTATCCGCACAGAAAAGATATATATCCGCAAATACCCATTTTGATGCGGATATCCGCATCCGCGCAGACCTCTACCTATCTGTTTGTGCCCCAGGAAAAATGTCACCCCTCGGTGGCGACGAAATCAGGTTTGGAGGCCGAGAGATTTATTATTACTCAGCTAGTGTCTATTCCTGAGCTCTCAGTGGTGCACGTGATCTTTATTCGAGAAAACTAATCGCACGTTCATTATATTGAAATTTTATATTGATTGAAAATCACTCGCGAAACATGGACACACATATTATACAAGTATACAGTGTGTCCCAAAAGTAATGGTGAAAATCAAACCACAGATACCTCGCACAAAAACAAGCAAAAAAGTTTATATGACATAGAGTCCGGAAATGGACAGGGGCGGAGCTAGACAGTTCCGAAAGTGGAGAAAATGAATTTCACACCTGCCTACCGGAATAATGATAGGAGCTAGGAAATGGGTTCAGAAATACATAAAAATCATATCGGCTTGACCTTTTAACCGCATGTTACATAACTGCGATAGAGATTCTTCATATGTCATGTAAGAATTCAAAAAATGTCTGTATTGTAAGCAACTACAGCCATTCCCATTATCTCTGTGAGTATACCACATTCCATTGATCCTGAGCACAGTAAGAATGCCAGGGGAATGAGAGGGAAATCCCTCTTTGTAGAACTGGATGTTTTCCAAAAGTTTTGAATTTCCACATGTTAATTTTCTCAGATGTACACTTCATCCCCTCTGTAAAATATGCCTTAATTTCCATACTGTTCCTGCTGTTAATACAACCATGCTGAGCAGTCTTTGCTGGATAGGCTTTGTCATTTTACTGTCATCCATGTATCACAATTTCGTACTGCATTTCGTCTATCTTGATTGCACCGTTGCATTACTCGTGCCGGAAAGTCATTCCGTTAATCCCCAGACGATGTATAATGAATCCCTTACATACTTATGTCAAACATTTGAACATGCGTTGAATAGGACAAGCCGATATGATATTTATGCATTTCTGACCCGCTTTCCTAGCTCCGATCATTATCACTATCACTATCAAATTTAAATTCTATAACTTCTCTTGCCCCTGGTACCGTATTATTTATATAACTGCCAAATTTCAGTTGTCTGTCTTATCTAGATCTTTCATTTGTTCTCTGTTTACTGTTATTCCATTTGTCCTACATGTACTAACAAAATATTGAATCTTGTTCGTAACTGTCATACATTTAGTTTTATCACAGTTGATTTCTAATAAATTACTTTTGCTCTAATTATTTATTGCATTTTTTAATAATAAGTGATTATTGTATTCGTTGTTAACTATTCTAAAAAGTTGTAATAATAATAATAATAATATTAATATAATTATTCATGTGGCATAAGCGAATATTTTGTTACACATCAAAATATTCCCCTGTAACCGTCACTAATCTGTACTTGGGCATTAAATCGACAATAGAACTTTTATATAAAAGCTAGGATGTCTAGTCGCGCAGAAGTTTCAAATAACACAAGGAAACTTTGAAAAAAAATTCTTAAAGATTATAACATAAAAGCGGAGTATTAAACTTTTATAGAATGTTTTTACTGGAAACTATGGTCCTTATGAAAGTTTATACCGATATTTTAATACGTAAGGTCAGTCAATATTGTTTTTTAAGAAAGAGCATAACTTCCGTGCATCAAGAAGAGGGATTTAAGTCTGTATCTGTTGTCTACTATGAGTAAAGTTTCAAAGTTTGAGATGTGTTTATCTGATATAAACACCCGCTTAACACTGAAAAGAGAGAGAGAGAGAGAGAGAGAGAGAAAGAGAGAGAAAGTTCCATATATCCTTCCAGTCAATATTTACAGAACTTTGAGGTTGCTATAATTGTAATAAAGCGAATACTTTCGTATGATTTTTCCTTCCACATGTTTTTGCAGGTATATAATGCAAGAGCAAAACAATAAAAATAATATAAAATATTGATATTAAAGGATGATACAATACAAGAAACAATCTCTAATTGGAAATATGGGCCTGCCACATTATATTATTTTCATACCCAACTGTAATTGTTTATCAGATTCGAATCAAACTATAAACGAAGGGTTCAAATTTCTCACAAGACTCTTATATGGATGTATTAGGGTAGTGTGAATCAAATGTCCACTTTAGATGTGTCATTTTCAAAGGCCAAAAATAAACAAAAGTCTTTAACTACACGTTCCACCGTTTGATCATTAGGGAAGGCCTCTCCCCCAAACAGAGGTCGAGGTGCCGGAAGAGGTAGTACTCAGTGGTGATAAGGTTGGCAGATAAAGGGACGCAGGTTATCAGCAGACCATTAAGAAATAAAAAAAGAAACTTTCTAATAGTTTGTTACGTGATATAAATAATCCAAATATGTAAGTTAGATTACTCTATGTAATTTGATATGTTTATTATCTCAGCATTGATGATTCTAATTCGTAGCCATTTTGCAAAATAGGAAACATAATACATTAAGTGTATATTTGGAAGGTCATAAACTGAATTATGTTTGATAAATTAAAGTAGTGATGAAAATTGATTCATGGTGTAGTCCTTCCATTTTTAGTTTAATGTCCCACGATTATGCATCGAAGCTAAGGAAACTGAGATGCTGAGTGATAATGGTGGAATCATGAAAGTGGAGGAATGGGGAACCCCGGGAAAATCCCCGGACGTGCAGAGTTTTTCCACCACGAAACCCACTTGACGGGAGCTAGGATCGAACAAGGGACCCCACGCGCCAGAGGAGAGTGCTCTTCCTCTGACAGCGTACTCTACACATTAAGTTAATGGAATCTTGGTATAAGATATATTCCTAGATGGTACAGGTCCAGTATAGTGGCAAAGCTTTACTTGTTCTAATATATATATATATATATATATATATATATATATATATATATATATATATATATATATATATATAAAGCAATTTGCCATAGAAAACAAACAGTTCTTTTAAAGTTCGTTCTGGCAATGCTTCTTCGAGCATTCTCTATTCGAGTACACTTTATATTTCTGTTTTTCAGAAGATGCGGACATTTACGCTGAAGTGTTCTATCATTGTTAAGATGTCAAGAATTTTCTTTCACTTCAGAACTTGCTGTGTTATCTAGAAATAAACGTGTGGAGAGGCAATATCACGTTTCAAAGCTGTTAAAAGCATCTGGTGTTGCGGAGAACTTGTTCTGATCAAGGGTAAATGAGGTTTATATCTTTTACTACAGAGTTGGTCTTCTTCTTGGGACAGCTGCCAATGTGAGTAGGGCAAATTATCTCTACCTGCTTAACAATTTAGAAATTTATTGACACATTCCAAGATCTTCCTCATTATACCTGTTGGAGAAACTAACGTTAAAAAGGATAAACACGCTTCTTACGGTTAATCATTGGTCATTCTATTTTGACAGAAATAATAATATAACAAAACGTAATTACGAATTAATCGACACTAGCATTAACCTACTAACTCATTCCAGTCCTAATATTAATTAGTATCTTTGTCACAATTTATTAAACACAAAATGTTATTTAACACTACTGGATTAAAACTGCAACACCAAGAAGGAGTGATCGTATTGGCCCTACATGAACAAAATTTGCAGTGCAGCTCTGCGATGTATCACTTGCGCCGACCACACCTTTTGGATAAACAACCGGGAGTCAAAGTTTAGCAGCGGGGAAATGCCGTGTTTCTGGACGGTCAAGCAACGGCTCGTCGTCGGCTGTAGCAGCTCTTCCAGCAGGTTTCCGCCTTTAATTGCGAAATAATTCTAGTGTTTAGCAACTTATGATTATACTCCTGCGACATTGCTGACCGTGTTGGGCGGAATGGAACCACAGCAATGTAAATGTGGATCCATGGTTGCAGGAAGGTAATACACGACATGCAAGATTCCAACGCCCGCGTTAACGAGGGAACACATTTTTGGGCGTGACTCTGGCAGGTCGGATAGCCACATCCTGATCAGTGATACACGAGTTGGTTGTTACACAGGGAATGGTAGCCGTCGAATAGTTCAACAGCATCCTGGGGGAAGGACATATGTGTGTGGTGCCAATTGCTGAGATTCACTTTCACCAACACAGGATAGGTGTGCATAGCTGAAATGTGTCCGAGAACATTTCCCATTCTCTTCTCCGACAAATCTCATTTCTGACTAGAGCATCATGTTGTCCGCATCCGTGTCTGACGGTGCTGTGGCAATAGACTGGACGACATAAACTGTGTGCATCGCTACACTGGTCCTGCATTGGAGGTTATGATATGGGATACCATTGGATCCTCTGCTCGTTCACATCTAATACACGTTGACGAGTTTTTGAGTAGTCAATGATGTATCGATGAAATGTTTGTTCCTTTACTGCAGGTCCTACATGTTGATAAACTTCGGCAATGTGTCCCATGACTTGGCGTACCCCATGAGAATCCAAGATTTTATATCTTCTTTGCCTTGTCGTGTCAAACACATTGCGTGCGCCCATGATGTATTTACGCGCTACTGACCTCTGAACTTTCTGTTAGGCTCTGTTGCCACTGTCATACATCGCGGTAAATATTATCATTTGTGCTTTAAACTCTCTCTTTTTCCTTCTTGAATATTTATATTTTGTAGTGTAGCACCTAGGAAACAAATTCGTCTTTTAAGGAATGATAGTCAAATTAAATTTAAAAAAATTCTCCATAGTTCATGTGGATAACGTAACCAGTCCATTGCGGTCAGATGGATAAAATTGCCATTTGAGAACTTTTTTTTAAATCTTAATCTTTGGTCATTCTGTCGAATTAGCTAATGTGTGATTTCTGCGCTTATGGTTCAAGTTTGATACCTGTGAGTATAGGTATCTATTTAAGGCACGTTCCTTTTTCGTCTTATGTAGCGTTTGTGTTAGAGAACATGTAAACACTAATAAGTCAATTATTATAAGTGAGCGAGCTCAGTAAAATAATAATAATAATAATAATAATATAACAAACACGAGGCAGGAACTAAATCTATTTCGCACGGTTACCGTATTCTTGGATTTACTTCTGCATCTAATCCTCCAGAGCATTTCCTGGAAAGTCATTAGAGCCTTTTCAGTAATTGAAGGTAGATACGTGTAGTACTTTAAAACAAATTCAAAGATAAAATTACATAGGAGCTTTTACAGGTAAAGAATTCATAAGTTAATCACAATTTAGTTTTGAAATGTCCAAAGTTTGCTTTAACCCTCCTTTGCAAGGGCGCCGATTTCTCAATTTTTGGGGCCCATTCAGATGAAGAAGGTATATATATGAAGATTTTAAGAAATTTCACTCAAATTATGCCGAATATTCTATATTCATAAATAAAATAGGGGGCCCACATGAGCTTTGGAGGACCCAAGCCCCCTGAGCGTCCCAGGATCGGCACCCTTGCTCCTTCGTAAGTCATTTTTAAGAGTAATAAACTAAAAGCACAATTCAATAAATTAGTTTAACATGGTCTGTGCCAATACTGTATTATATATATACCTAGGTATATATAATACAGTAGATATAGATAGATATATAGACCCCAATATATATATATATATATATATATATATATATATATATAATATGTATGTGTGTCTGCAAGGCTGGGATGGGTACTTATAAGAATGAAATTCGCCGCTTTGGAATAAATGTCCAATTCGTACTATGTGCAGACGTGAAAAGTTAGTCGAGTAAGTAGGTGCCGCGCTATTGATTATTGTGTGATTTGGCATTAATAAAAAGCTTTAAAAAGCTTTTATTGCTTCAAAATTTGTATAGGCTATTACTGGATTTTCGATTTTTATAAGCTTGCACATTGACTTTGTAAACTAGCATTGTTTGTATAAGTAATAAATAAATATTACGTTTTGAGCATGATTACACTAGTTAACAAATTTAAACTTTTTGTTTGTTACATGAGAAAAATCACCTTATCTTAAAGGAACTTTTTGCGCTGAATTCGAATATGCACTCGGTTTCTCTCCATCATGTACAGTTTTCCCGTAACAGAGGGATTTTCTGGAAAATCCCTCAAAAATTTCCCTTTTTCAGATATTTTATTCCCCTAGCTCCTGTCCCCTTACATATAGTAACATAGAAATTATACCTAAGTATACCTTGATTTATATTTAATAAACCCTAAAAGTTTCGTAAAAATCGCTTTGTTCTTTCTAGAGAAATAAATATATTTGTATGTATACTGTGTGCACTGTTTATTGCATCTGATAGTAATGCTTTCAGATCTCCTGAGTTGGAGTAAAAACGATTTGCTTTATTACTACAAACACAGACATAAAAATGAATATTTACAATAGTCAACAAGACACTTGTATTGCTCTCTGTAAATTAGAAACGTGTATAAAAATAGAATGTACTTCCAACGTATATTTTTTTTAAACGTACAGTATATATATATATATATATATATATATATCTTAATACATATATATACAATTCTACAAGTTTTTTCGTTTTGTTCATGAAATCCACAATTAGACCTATTCCGCACGGGGATGAACTTCCACTTCCCGAGCCCCCTACCAACTGGGAAGAGATATGGCCAAAAGACTCTGATGATGATCATGACCTTGATGAACCATCGACATCAACATGTACATCCAAGGATCCAACGTTCATCCCTTACTGTGTTCGCGAGCCACATTTCATCCGGCAATGTGAACTTAACGACCTAGTCCGTGATTTGTACCTGACAAAACAAGAGACGGAACTTCTGGGATCAAGGCTCCAGCAGTGGAACTTATTGGATGCAGAAACGAACATATCAGTGTACAGGAAAAGGCATGTTCAATTTTCAAGCTATTTCTCAATGCAAGATAATGTGTGCGTATGTACGGATATAAATGGGTTGATGGCGCAGCTAGGAATTCCTTACGTTCCAGAAGAATGGAGGTTATTTATCGACGCGTCAAAGGTCAGCCTTAAAGCTGTCCTTTTACATAATGGAAATAAAAAACCTTCTATACCACTTGCGCACTCAGTGAAGATTAAGGAATCCTATGACACCATGTCAACTTTGCTAAATCTTATAAATTACAAGGACCATTGTTGGCAAATATGTTGTGATCTCAAGGTAGTTGGTATTTTATTAGGACTGCAGTGCGGTTACACGAAGTACCAATGTTTTTTATGTTTATGGGATAGCCGAGCTGATGACAAACATTACGAAGTGAAGGAATGGGAACCTAGAGTGAATTACGTACCTGGAGAATGCAACGTCAAATACGCTGCTTTGGTAGATCCTAATAAGATATTACTACCGCCACTTCATATCAAGTTAGGACTTATGAAAAACTTTGTCAAAGCCATGGACACATCTGGTGATGGTTTCAAGTATTTGCGAGATAAGTTCCCTAACCTGAGTGATGCTAAGATTTCAGCGGGAGTGTTTATTGGTCCCCAAATTAGGAAATTAATGCTTGATGATAGCTTTGACAGCAAGTTAAACAGTGCTGAGCTAGCTGCCTGGGCAGCATTTAAGTGTGTTGTGCGCAACTTTCTGGGCAATAACAAAGCTGAGAGTTACACAGAAATCGTACAGGGCATGATACAGAAATACAAAGAGCTGGGTTGTAGGATGTCTTTAAAAATCCACTTTTTGCACTCCCACCTCAGCTTCTTTCCTGCTAACCTAGGTGCTCTCAGCGACGAACAGGGGGAAAGATTCCACCAAGATATAATGGCAATGGAGAAAAGGTACCAGGGACGATGGGATCCTTCAATGATGGGGGACTATTGTTGGGGTCTTGTTAGAGAATGCAACATTTCTTACAAAAGAAGGAAGTAGTGTACGTTTTTGTAACCCAATTTAAGTTTCATATATTGTGATAGTTTTGATTGTCTTTTCATGACCTTTTGGTACATTTGTATTATTGTTTATTGTAAATTGTCACACTTGTAAATTATATTGTATTATATTTTATATATGTGTTTGTGGTAATAAAGCAAAACGTTTTACCTCAACTTAAGAGATCTGAAAGCATTACTATAAGGTGCAATAAACAGTACACACAGTATACATACAAACATATTTATTTCTCTAGAAAGAATAAAGCGATTATTACGAAACTTGGAGGGTTTGTTAAATATGAATCAAAGTATACTTAGGTATAATTTCTATGTTAGTATATGCAAGGGGACAAGATCTTGGGGTGTAAAATAAACGAAAAGGGAAATTTTTTAGGGATTTTCCCGAAAATCCCTCTGTTACGGGAAAATCGTACGTGATGGAGAAAAACCGAGTGCATATTCGAATTCAGCGCAAAAAGTTCCTTTAAGAATAGGTATTTCCTTTTATGTAACAAAACCTTTGTTAACTAGTGTTATTAGAGCAACCCAAAAGCATAAAAAGCATAATAGCAATTTAGACATATGGTTAGTACCTTGAACATGGTTGTGGTTGTCTAAGGGTCCGAAAGAAACTAATTTCAAAAGCATAATAAAGCATAATTTTAGAAAATAAAGGATAATTTAAAATATATATCATAATTCTTGGAAAATTTAACTGCAAGTTTAACATGTACTATATTCATATTTTTTAAACCAATATTTACAAAATTTGCAAAACCAATATTTGCAAAATCATTGACAACATAATGCAACAATGAAAAGCTTATTTTTATTTCTGTAAATTTTTGTGTAATCCTTTGATGTGGAGAAAAGAAAAAATGAATAGTACACAAGAACTCCACACTATATTGTTATGTGTGCCTCTTGAACTTGAGCACTTTCTGTGCTCTTTTACTTTCCCTTTCTGTAATTATGTATGCATCTCTAAGGCGCACACAAGTGTTAGAAAAAACTGACTCGAGTAAAGCATACCTCTTTACAATGCATTAAGTAGAAAGTTCATTAAATATGAATTAAATTGCTTGCATAAAATATTAATAAATAGATCAAGATATTTAGATTATTTAATGTATAGTAAATATTATACATTATACACGATTAATGTAAAACAATTATTGAAATTAACAATAAAGCATAATGTGGGTTGCTCTAATGATTATCCTTTAAAAATATTCGTATTTTTTTCCTCTTTAAATCTATGGTCGACAAAGGTTTTAAGCCAGAGAAGCCATTGTGAAATGGGGGACTATTGTACAATGCAATAACGCTTGCCTGCTTTTGATATCCATACGTCTTTACTGTCGCCACTTCTGACGGTTTTTTGTACTCATAAAAACCTACATCAGTTCATACTTGCAGTCGGCTGTTCTACCAGATTCAGTTTTCAATGCTTTGTCCGTTCCACAGTCCGCAACAAGGGTAAAATAATAAGAAATATTAGGTACAGTATATACTACGCATGTTGTTTTTTTTTCATAGTCAGTTACTAATATAAACTTTAAGCGCCTTATGCAGAGTCATTCTGACAGTGATTAGTGCCCTACTAAAGAGTTCGACTAACCCTCCAGTAGTCAGGCCTTTAGTATGCCGCTAATCATACGTCAAAACGACTCTGCATAAGGCCCTAAAAGTTTAGACTTCGCTTTACTTGATGCAACTAGCAAATTTGAGGAAATTGTATTTGAGTTCTTCCTTTGAATGTTTTTTTCTTTTAAAATGATTTTAGTTTTTCACATCTGTATATAAAAATAACTGGTTTTCTACGGGATATAATTTACTAATAAATTACGCGTAATTTACGTAAAAATGTAACTAGTAAATTAGCTTTCAACCCTGACTATAGCCAAAACTACAGAAAGACTATCATTTACAAACTAAGGAGAATTTGACTAGGAAAAAGGGAACTTTTTGTTCCGCTAGTGGGAAATCCAGCTTAATCAAATCTACGAACATGTACAGTACACGCAATTCTGCAAGGGATATCAATTAATTTAATTTTATTCCTTAGTGCTATAGCCATACTGAATTACAATAACACAACTATGGTTCGCTTTCTTCATGAAGGACAAAACTTTAACGGAAACCATTTATAAAGTCTTTAATTGTTGACCTCTAACAAAATGTGACCTCTTTTACCGAAAGGTTAGGTTTAGAATAGGAGCACATGTTTAGCATTTCGACGAGAACATTGATTTCTTTATTGCTACCACACAAGGTTGAGATTGCCCGAGTGTTTCTTTTTAAATAGGGTGTCGAAAGTCAATGAACGCATTTGAGAATATTCTTTCCACATTGAGGTTGTTTCTCTTACTGAGATTACGGAGTACGATAGGAGCATCTTAGTACATGTATAAGCACATACGTATTTTTGGAAGAACGTGACGTCACTATCTAAGAATATTACTCATTCTCACTTGTCATCCGTTATACCAATCACTTAATACAAACTGTATACTTCTTCTATGGAGAGTGGAGGCAGGATGAACATCTGGTAGTAACAGCTCTGGAAGGTATAAAGTGTACGATGAGTGACGTTAAGTGGTTGTCTATAATACCACCTTCTTGTTTAAGATCCGCGTTCGTATCCAATTGAATGCAAAATAAAGAAATAAAAAAAAAATAAAATGAGGTTTAAAAATGTTGTTCTTAGTTCCTATAATGCGAGAGGGACAATGAAACGTCGTACTGTGCGTTCATTTGTTTAATGCATTTAGTGGTACCAATAGATGCCTTCCGAAACCAGCTTTTTTCCTTCAGTTTAGCGCCCCTTTCAGCAGCAAGGCGATATGAGACGGGGATCCGTACCGCATGAGCTCCCGCCGGGAATCGAAGCCGGGTTTCCCACGCCAAAAGCGTGTGCGCTAACCGCTTAGCCATGAGGAAGCCCGAAATTAGCTAAATTACAGAATCTGCCTTAAAAACTACTAAAATTACCAAACATTTCTGTTAAATTTGTAGCCAATAGAAACTAACGAGAAAATAAGCAAGATATTTCCTTACTTTAATGACCTAACTTAAAAATATACAGTATTATTCTTTCTGATATTCCCAAATCAAACAACTTACACCTTTAACACTTAAAATACTTAGCCTACAGTACATTCTGCTGCCTCATTCCTAGAAATACTAAAATCTCTTGAATACTTTCCAGGCCCGTATCCAGGAGGGGTCTAGGGGGGAGCGCCAACATAAATTTTTGCTGGCCCCCTCTAAAAATTTTACGGTAGGCTTGCAAATGAACTATAATATGGTGATGAACTATAATATGGTTGGATCAGGCCCCCTCTAACTTAAGCCAGGCCCCCTCTAAATTTGGGGCTTGCTACCGGCCTGATATTTTCCTTCGTTTTCAATTTCTGCGGTGATGTTGGCTGTATATATTCGAGGGATTATTGACCTAGCACATTAAAAGTACACAGTCCAAGTTAAAAATGCCCTCGGAACAAATCATACTTAAAGTAACTAATGGAAAGACAATTGTTCCTTTGACCCCATTTGCCGGACATCGTTACACATTGGTCAGAGTTACCCAAGTAAGATACCAACTCTGATGTTGACAGATTAAGTACTGCAGTACAAGCAGACGGATTGGATAGATAGCAGTTCACTTGACTTCAATTTATATTTTTCTAGTGGAAGTTTTGATTGGGATATAAATTCAACTAGTGCTAATAAATGACTAGAAATTGGCAATGTGTATGTATGTGTAGAATTAGCCAACATTATAGCTAATTGCTGAATCAGTTTACCTAATTGGCTAAATTGGTAATACTGCCCAGTGCAGTGTTCAGCATATCGCCTCCGAATGACCATTTTGAATTTCAGGCTCATTATCCTCAATAAGACACGCGCTCGCTAATATCAACTTTTGTAAAAAGGCCTCTCCCACTATTCTACTGGCTAGCGCGTGCACTTCTGATGCACAGAGTCAGGGGCCTGATTTCCGGTGGGGAACATCGAAATTTGAACGCATTATGGTGGTTCAGATTCCACCTTAGACTGAAGGTCCATGTCCCATATAGCCTCAATGCTGAAAGGGGAGCAAAATGCAAAACTAATCAATTAACTTTCGCAATTCGATTTTGGTAGAATATGGCGTTTTTTTTTTTTTTTTATTATTTATTTATTTCAGGGTTTCCAATCATCCTCACTATTTGGAGTTGAAATGGGCCAATAATAAGGAAATGAATTTATAGCTCCCTGATTTAAGAACTAGGTTTGCGAAAATTTGTGATATATTCCTATGTCATAGTTTCGTCGATGCACCATTGCCTTTATCAGATACAATATCTCTGTTATCCATTGTCTCTGTATCACGAAACTGTTACACTGTAATAACTGTAATACATATTTTGTGCTTTAAGTAGTTTTGTTTTATTAATCTAATATAAATAAAATAAAGAGTTTCTGTGTTTGTCTGTCTGTGTGCGGCCTGGGGACCAGACGAGTGGATCGAGAGTTACAAAATTTTGGTCAGGGGTACCTTGGTCCAGGGCCCAGGACGAAGCTCTTTTTTCAAATTTCGAACCAGGGGGGTCTCAGGGGGCGTTTACCGGAACCGGCTTGGAAACCAGACAAATTGACCGATAGTTACCAAATTTTAGTCACGAATACCTTGGTCTAGGCTCCAGACTAGAGTTAAACGTTTTTGTCAAAATTCGAACCAGAGGGTCTCAGGGGGGCGTTTACCGGAACCGGCTTGGAAACCAGACAAATTGACCGATAGTTACCAAATTTTAGTCACGAATACTTCGGTCCAGGCTCCAGACCAGAGTTAAACGTTTTTGTCAAAATTCGAACCAGGGGGTCTCAGGGGGGCGTTTACCGGGACATGTAAAAGTAGTAGAAAATGACCAATATTAGTGTCGAATCAATAGTTTTCGCGGTCGCTGAAATCAATGGTGAAACTCCGGTCGCATTAACTTCCAAATTCACGCTATTCGGCTCCGGGTCGGGGGTCATCCGGGTGGGGTAAGATACCGAGACTTATAAAAGTAATCCAAAATGACCGATATTAGTGTCAAATCCATAGTTTTCGCGGTCGCTGAAATCAATGGTGACACTTCCATTAACGATGACTTGCAAATTTAGTTACAATTGTGTGCGGGCCGTGAGTCAGCGGGGCGGGGGGGGGGGCGTACCGACACATGTAAAAAATAGCCAAAAATGACCGATATTAGTATCAAATCCATAGTTTTCGCGGTCGCTGAGATCAATGGTGATAAGTACTCCCACAGGCCTTGACATCCAAATACAGCCCCCGTGCGAAGAATGGGTTTATTCAACTAGTACTTGAATATTTCCGAAGGTATAATGAACAAGATACAAATTTCTCACAGAAACTTGTTTCGGTTGCTAATAAGTAACACCAGAGGCAAATAAGTTTGAAAGAAAGTAAATTTATCTCATTGTAAATGAATTTGGTCAAGATGAGACTGGTAAAAAAACATACATACAGTCGGAGATTGGATGGTCGTTACGTAACAATACTTCGTGCCGAACGCAATTAGCTTTTGACTTTGTAAAAAGAGTTTACTACCACTTAGCATCCTAACAAGGAATAAAATTTGGGTCCAAGGATTAAAAAAAAAAAAGAAAGCATCATAAAAGAACCTTGTTTCTGGATAGAAACACATAGGATACTAGCCACAATATCTAAAAGATCATATTTTATACAGTTTTATTCACAAGTAGTAGAGTATATGCGTAAAACTAGGCCTGTGTGTGTCGTCACCATTGGGAAAAAAATAAATAACAATCTGCTAATTTATAGTGCATTTTGCAGTGGCGTATTTACGATTTGGGGGAGGGGGACTTTGCTAACTTTGTTTCTGGAAATGCGAAAATTCTGCAAGATGTTTCATTTACTTTAATGTAGTAAATACAATTTCGGGGGGGGGGTCTTAAGCTCGAAAGCCCCCCTAAATACGCCACTGGCACTTTGGCACATATATGAGAGACTTAGACGCAATAAAAACTTCTAGTTATCTTTCTGTTATGCACAGCATATTATAACCTAACTACCAAAAAATAATATGCGCTTTTGTGCATACAATGCACACTGAAAAATATTCAAAATTAAGTTGCCAAATTTATTGAAAAAGATAGCTCAGCTACTTTGGAATGCGAATAATTACATTAACCATTGAATACATAATTGTACAAGGTAAAATCTAATAGATTGACATTGCGATAGGTACAGGTTGATTTCTAGAGTGATTTTCAGTTTCTAATATATACGTCTTCAGATAACAATATAACATTTGTTCGCGTTTTTAGCGATTTGTACCAGTGTGTGTGCCCTGCAGAAGAATGATCAATAGTCATAGTTTAATTTATTTTAGCGGAGGGAGGAGGTACGCCAACTAATAATGCCTGTATGAAATATTGGCAATGGGATCCTTTACTAGAACATAGCTTCGTCTGTCGTGAAAAATTTTGAATGAAATGAAAACTTTTTGTAATATTGCCTTAATTTTACTTTAGTGAAAATTTTCCTCCTCGAGAAAAATGATCTGGTAACCCTGCTTTTAAGTTACAATACTGTAAGGTGTATGGTGGCGCAAGTAAGTATATGGGAGAAATGCAGAAGAAGAAACAATAATTGTCGATCGTAAACGCTTTCTTTGTTTCTGTTTAAAAGCACTTGACTTGAAGGTCACAATTCTTTTAGTGTTCTTCATACTGGCTGTTTATTTCTTATCCACCACTAAATTGCTTGTTGGTGAGAACATTCCTTCATAACATTGTGTAATTAGTATTCATGGATATTTTTGTTATGCATTGGCATTTATATGCGCGTTGAAACAGAATAGAACTTGCCTAGTTTACATAACAAATTAAATACATGTTAGTTATACTGAAACAAATTTGTGAAATGACTGAAATGAATTGAAAAAGAAGAAAAAGAAGTCAACCAGCAGAGAAGGGATAATTAATTTTGTAAACGAAGCCTGTAAAATTTCACAGATATGAATATTGGATACTATCATAAATGTAATTTTAACCCACTTCGAAAAAAATGGAATATTTTTCTTCGAATTATTTAGTATGTAAATACATATGGTATAAACTCTGCAAAAGACAGGGAAGAGGATCACGCGAAAATACAGGTACACATAAATAAATAGACTTGCGTTTACAATAAGGGTTAAGAATATCTAAATACTTTCACCTAGATTTTTATGCAATCCGCAGCTCATAAATGTTTCGATGGTTCCATACTAGCGTTACGTGAAATATGTGTATGTTTATAAATCACTGGGATATTATAGATCTGCACGGGCCGGCATTTTTAGCCCTGGCCCGGCCCGTGTATTGATCATGTGAGACCCGACCCGACCCGAGTCACAAATAGGTTTTAGCCTTTATTCTCGAGCCCGTGTGATAATCAAATGAATCCGAATTACAGAAACTTAATAATTAACGCAAAATTGTTTTTATTAACAGCAATTAGAGGTTTAATTTTGCAGTTGTGTTTTAAAAGTTCTCCAGGAAAAACGATACGATGAATATCGTTCTACAATATATTTAGGCCCGAAAAGGCCCGAGAAATATGGTTGTGTATTTAAAATTTTATGGCTTGAGAACGGGTCGGCGTCGGCCCCAGCTCGTGCAGATCTCTATGGCATACGGATAGCCATCTTTGAAGACACCGTTACAGGTCAAGGTGTTAACGGCTTGATTCTATTAACGAGCCTGGCCGAGATAATCGTTCGAACTATCAATTGCCAAAAAATAAATAAAAGTACAAAATACAAAATAAAAAATAAAATAAAATGAAATTCGCTTTCATTTAAGAGTTATGGTATGGAGTAACGGACTTACTGAGAGTACAGTCTCATAAGACTCACTAGGGTCATTCTAGTAAAAGCTGACAAAAAGTGGATTCCCTAACATTCAAGAGTTATCGTGTGGAACGGACGATTTTATAAAAGCCAATAGTGTGATTCCAATAAGTGGACGTGATAGAACGCTAGGAGGAAGGGCAGGGAGAGATACAGAGATTAGAAACTCAAATAGCCGATTTCAAGTAAGAGAAAGGCGTCGAATATGTTTAATAATAAGATTTATTGTAGGATGACGAAGCATTATTGAGTGATTTTTGCCTTCCTCCCTTGTTCTTCAGTTCTCATGGCTACATGTAACAGTGGCGCACTGACGGAAGGATCGAATGGATCCGAAAATCTGCTTACCTTGCCGAATTCTGCACATAATTTAGCTGAAAAGGTATTGTACAGAATCATGTTTAATGAACCGACTTAAATATACTTTTTCTTTACACTAGGAATGTTCTCATTTTTGTTTTATGATTAATTTCTTACATATAGGAACAACATTGCTCAATTCTGTCCTGAGTTAATCTTGTTTCACGTGAAAGATCTGTGATTCAGGTACAGGAAAACACGAATCTTGTAAGCCGCCTGTATTCGAAGTGACTTGCTGTTTATACCCGACTCATTTCTGAATGTTCTCCCAAAAAGTCAAGTTCTAGCCACTTAATTTAGTCTCATCGGGCAACTAGGCAAGTAGAACACGGATATGATACCTAATTTCTTACCTTGTGTGGTTCAAAAATGGAAACTATATGTGAGAGTTTAAA
The DNA here is from genome assembly GCF_964235325.1 of Thermobia domestica. Classification (NCBI taxonomy): domain Eukaryota; kingdom Metazoa; phylum Arthropoda; class Insecta; order Zygentoma; family Lepismatidae; genus Thermobia; species Thermobia domestica. The sequence goes on from NC_137456.1 coordinate 260,304,729, forward strand.
ACTGTGAATTTTAAATTTAGAATCGGAGTAGAGGTTGAGAACTATAATTAATGATATTAGTACACAAGGTTTTTAAAATCACGGTTTTGTTATATATACATAATTAGCATTTGTACGAGTCAATTTATTACTCGTATTAATAATAATATTTTACATACGTATCAGATATAAAGCCATTCTGCCTTTTATAGCATCCAACTAAAAATTTGTGATGATGATAATTTTGATTTAGTAAAAAAAAGAAAAAAGAAAAAATGAAATGAATAATGCGGACCCTACTACTAACTATGTGTTTGATCACAAATTTTGTTACTCCATCTTATATTCAAATTAAAAAAAAAAAAGAATGACCTTTTGTCCATAATAATATTAAAATATGCACTACTTTTAATGCTGCTTTGAATTCAACACTTTGTGAAAGATTCCTTGTTTATGGAACGTTCAATCCAGGGGCGGAACCAGGGGGGAGCAATCGCCCCCCCCCCAGAAGTGGAAACTTTCTTATTTTATATATATAAATAAAACCCATCCCAAAGTTTGGAGTTCTTAAAAGTAGCAGTATGATAACCTACCGCCCGCCCAGAAGTCGGTCCTGGATCCGCCCCTGGTTCAATCCGTTACGTAAAATGTATTAGTGAGTGGCATTTCATGTTAGATTTAGTTATTAAAACAAATAGCTTATTTGAAACTTAACGTCCGTTTTCGGTACCGAGGCTCTAAGTGAGACGGGATCTATTGCTTAAAGTAAGGTATGAACTATGCTTCCTAACCAGACGAGAAAAGTCAGAGCTCCTCAGTAGAAATACTCTTTCCGAGACGAGGCAGAGCTCCTCCAATAGAAACAGATATTCTTTCCGGGACGAGACGAGGCAGAGTTCTTACAATAGAAACACACACTTTTTCCAAGACGAGGCAGAGCTTCTTCAACAGACACAGGTATTCTTTCCCAGAGAAAATGAGGCAGAGCTCCTCCAACAGAATCACATACATCTTCTGAAACGAAGCAGAACTCCTTCAATGGAAACAGATACTTTTTCCGAGACGAGACAAGGCAGAGATTCTCCAGTAGAAACAAGTACTTTTTCCGAGACGACTCATAACTTTTACTATAATTTTTCAAGACTAGTGTGTCCCAACTCTTGTCTCATAGTCTCTCTATTTCCAACCAGTATTCAGGTTTGTGTCCGAGCCAAATATTTCCATCGGTAATCGATCTCATGTTCACGTGGATTAGCCGTTTCACTAAGAAGGATATAATAGGTACATTTTCAGCTGCTGACCATCTTTAATAAATGAATCCTAAGAGTACGCCTGGTGTGATAGATATATCTCTGACCACTGGGCAAGAAGGAGAGACTTTTTCAAAATATTGGAGAAAGTATTCATTATATTAAATAGTTTTTTTTCTATAAAATTTTTTGCACAGGGATAAAATCAAAATGCGAGGGGTGCTGCACTGGGGCACTATTTGCTAGAAGACGTATCGTGCAGTAGAGTGACATGTACCAGAGATTTAACAATTTAATTTATCGTAGTTTCGGGGTAAGAGGCTAAGATTATAATGTACATTTATAAAATTTGAAGTTATAACGTATTTCAGGAGTAAGGCTTTTAAAGAATTATATAATTTAAAAGTTTCTATTTTTTCTCCCTTTTTTTTAGAAGATAATTATGAAGAATTTGAAGTCTAGGAAATTTCGATGTAAAAGAATGTTAATTGAATTTAGAACTAAGGGAAATTCTTGAAATGAAATCTTTCAGTTTAATGCCCCACAGCATGTCCTTTAGGCTAAGGAAGGCGATGATTAAGGCAAGTGAACTATTATGGAAGAATTGGTGGAACGACAATGCTGGAGGAAATGAAAGTACCCGAGAAAACCTAAGGACTCGATGTTATCTACCACAAACGTACTTGATCAGGGATCAAACCAGGGGTCCCTCGTACTGGAGGTAAGCAATCTACCACTGAGCCACCATGTTCTCTTAAGGATAGTAAGGAAATAATGAAGAAAACATCGAAGGAAGGAATATACTGAAAGTTCCTGTACCCATCAAAAACAGTAATGATTATGAAATAAATTGATCCAATTCGTATGAAAAGAATGGATTTTTTTTTTCGAAATTTAGTTCCAAAATGACTAACGTATTATTTATCCTTATTTACTTTTCCTCTAACATACACTGTAATGTAATTCTTTCTAACACTTGTTCAAGTACACTCATGTAAGTGCTGTTGTTTTCACTTCTAACTGAATGATCTGTGACGTCAAAGTTTGCTCACATTGTTAGTAAATTGCACGGAGATAACAAGGAGCTAACGAAAAGCACGTTCGTTGATGAAGACGATAGTGATATTCAAAGAAGAACTGGATGACGTTGTCAATAGTTTCGTACATATATTACTCGTGGATGCAGAATTACTCGTACATTGCCACTCCTATATGTAATATTCCTCTACTTCGCTCTACCTCTTCATTACTATACATATTTCTCTGATTCTAAAAGCGTATTTCTTTGTCACACGGCGATCAGTTGTAAATGACTGGTCCAGATTATTCCTGGAACTACTACTACTTGATTTAATTAAAAAAAAAAAAAACTTCTAAGGTAACTGCAGGTATATACGCCCGAGCAGCTAAATATGCCAAGAGTTCAGTGCTGGAACGTTTCCGACAAAATCCGCTAAAATGCGCCTCCAATATGTACCACGGTCTTGGACAAGCCCGATTTGACGAATACTCCTGGAGACAGCGCTGAGACCACCACGCCGTGCAGTGTTGTTTGCTTCGGGAAGGTCCTATGCAAGAACATTATTTCAATAGAGGTAAGAATTTGTTATTAGTACCGTGCTAACTCAGAACATTGCCGATTATTTATAGCAATGTACGCCTTATTTCATTTCCGTCTACGAACACTGTTTCGTAAGTGTAATTTCAGTATTTGTGATTCTATGGCTACTAAATCAATACCAAGCGTGGTGCAGCGAAATACGCGAGGACTTGTGCAGGACTGACTAGGGATGATTCCATTCCGGGACCAAAAACCTGGATAAAACCTATATATCGTGTGAAAGGTCTTGCTATGGGAAGTACGAAACCGTTTTCAAATCACGGGCAAACCCACAATCTGACCCTATAAGGGGAGAATTTCGTGGTGTTTGCGACCTTATGTATGGCACATTCGACAGAGTAAAAATGAATGTTACGACCCATAACACGTAAGTATCTGAGCCCATTATGTTTCTTTTTGGCTCGTTGCTAGAACGTGACTCGGGAAAGGGTTTGGTAATATAACTTTGCACCCAGACGTACCCATTTGGTCAGTGTTGCCAACGAATTGTAAATACAATGTGGCAAATAGTTTCTCTACCACTGGACGTATATCCGTGTAACGTGGCATAAGCATCATTCGTCACTAGAGAAAATATACTGTGGACGTATTCCTCTCTCAAGGACCCCAGTTTGTCAGTGTTGCCAACCAATTGTAAAAATTAGAAGGTGTAAAACAGGTCCCGTACGATAAGACATTTATACACCAAGCTCGGCAGAAACATCACACGATACTATAGCAAGAAGACGTTGATTGTGACCATTTCCCAACCATTCTAAGTTGTCAGTGTTGCCAACCAAGTGTAAACATCACAATGTTGCAAATGGCGTGCTTGCCATGGAACGAATATAAAACAAATGTGACATAAGCAGCACTGGACAATGGAAAACATAGTATGAGTGTCCCAGTTTCCCAAGCACCCTAGTTTAGCAGTGTTGCCAACTAATGCGAACATTCAAGATTTTTGCATTAAGTGTACAGCATTAGCGGACATAGGTATTCCATTGTCAAATGTTGCTTAAGTCACATTTGTTATATATTGGTTCAATTGCAAGCACTTCACTTGCAATATCGTGATGTTCACAATAGGTTGGCAACACAGACAACCTAGAATAGTTGAGAAATTGTCACACCCAACGTCTTCTTGCTATAGTGTAGTGTGATGTTTCTGCCAAGCTTGGTTTATAAATTTCGCATTGTACGGAATCTGTTTTACACCTTCTAATTTTTACAATTGGTTGGCAACACTGACAAATTACGGTCCTTGAGAGAGGAATACGTCCACAGTATATTTTTTCTAGTGACGAATGATGTTTATGCCACGTTACACGGATATACGTTCAGTGGTAGAGAAACAATTTGCCACATTGTATTTACAATTCGTTGACAACTCTGACCAAATGAGTAAGTCTGGGTGCAAAGTGATATTACCAAACCCTTGCCCGAGTCACGTGCTAGCAACGAGGCAAAAAGGAACATAATGGGCTCAGATGCTTACGTGTTATGCGTCGTAACATTCGTTTTTACTCTGTCGAATATGTCATACATAGGGTCACAAATACCAACAAACTGGCCCCTTGTAGGGTGAGGTTGTGGGTTTGCCCGTGATTTGAAAACGGTTTCGTACTTCTCATGGCAAGAGCTTTCAGACGATATATAGGTTTTATCCAAGTACTTGGTCCCGATATGGAATCATTCCTAGTGAGTATAGAAGATAAAGATGTTTTCATTTGTTCCACATTTTCTAACTAATATCGGTGTAGTTTTTTTAAAGTTGTAATACAGTGACACTGTTTATCTTCTCATGGATTAACACTTTTCAGTTTGGAACTTTATTTCAACATTATCGTTTTACATTTTATCTTTTTATCTTCAGCTTTCACTTTGGTTATTCTATATTTTGCTTCAAGCATGTTATGTAGTGATATTTGAGTTAGTATAATACAGACGATGTAAGCAGTTGCAAGATTTATTAACACATTGACCGCCACTACATATTTTGACCTTTCTCATCTGTGCGCCACGGGCAACAATCCGCCACTAATACTTTCTTTTAACCCCATAAATTTATAATTTTCTTTGTGTATGGTTTTGCATACACGTGGCGTGGATATTAAATTTTGACTTCTACGCCATATGTATGTAATAGCATACACACCTATAGAACGAACGTGAAAAAGTGCAATATATATTTGTGTGTATGGTAAACCATACATGAGGCGCTGCATGAAGGAGCCGTGTGTATGGAAAGCCATACAAATGACAGCCAACGTGTAAGGTTTCTGGTAGTACCCTAGACTTGGCGCAATTACCTGCACGTGTTGGTAAATACGCCACTTTGTAATACATTTTTTCTTTTACCTTGGGTACAGAACAAAAGTGAGTGGCATCATTACCACATTTTTTCTACACTCGGAAAAGACTACTCTGCAAGGTACATGTCTTGTTCTCTGAGATTCATGAAAATTAAGGCCATAAAAAAATATAACACCCTTAACATGGTGTATTTACCTGCACCTACCTTATTTAATTAACGGATTATGTGTATTATTTGGATGCAGGAAAATTCAGTATCCGGACAGCGGTATGTTCTACAAATATCCGCTACGATGTTCTACAAACGGAATCCATATGTTTACTACGGAAATCTGTACGGAATATATATTGTCCATGTGCTACATACGTACTATCTTTTTCCCGCTTAGATGTTTCATCATGCAGCTGCAGGATGTCTGACGTCTGATATTTTAAGTCCAAAAACTACAAGATTTACTCATGTAACCTACACTTTTACGTATGCCACATAGTACGTTTTTCTCTGTGTGTATTATATTTGTTTTAAGTATATACAGAACAATTATGTAACCGATATCAACTCACTAACTGTCAGTGAATTTAACTCAGCTAGTTTTAAGCCCGGGGCCTCGTGAATCAAATTATAACTCTTATTTACGTACATTTTTTTCATTGGGAGCGGCGAGGTGCGCAAACGAACTCACGCTACCACAGTGTAACGTTCATGCAGTCTAATAGGTGGTGCCTAGGCAAAACCTTCCAGTTGGAACATGAAAATCTTTTTAATCCCACCCGCTAGCTAAAGTAGAATGGTCATTAAGTTCTCAAAGTTCTGAATCTTATTTTTGTAATAAAACACCGTGGCCCCCAAGAATTTTTTTTTTTTTTTTAATGTGGTAGTCAACATCTTTAAACAGTTTAACACAGCAAAGTATGTCAATTAACAAATTTCTGCTTGATGTATTGCTTCTTCCTTAGATGTGTGTGTGTGTCTAAAATTTCTTCTATAAGTGTTTATTATAAAAGATAACAATTTCGTTAGGAGACAGTCTAATCTTGATCCTACTTCTCCTAATTCTGAAAAGTTACTTTAAGAATAATATTTTTTTTTTTTAAATTTTGAAATTAAGTGAGTGAGATTCAGGTGGCAAAAAAGTTGGAACCGAATGTTAATGAATTAGATGTGTTTGGTTTAGCATGATAGTGAGAGGCCATGAGATTATGCTAGTTTAACGTAACGGCTATGTTTTTGAATGACGTAGGTAATATTGTTCGCACATAAATACAAGAGAGCACAGATGTTTAGAAATCTCTTTTCAAATCTTTCAAGGTTCAAATTTATGATCAATATATGTTAATAATGTAAGGTCAAGATTTACTCCAGTTTCATAAATATTAGCAGTCTGTAGGTAGTTCGAAATTCAGTCACTTGTTTGTTTCTTGAACTTTAACCGCCCTTTGCAGCACTGACAAGTAAAGAGCCCAAATGGATGAATCGAGTTGCAGAATGAGACATAAGAGGGTGGGTTGATAAGTTCTCAACCTCACCAAGAAAACAAGTAGATAGGAAGCGAAGCTTGGTGTTTTTATTCAACATATTCCCTTTGTAGTGCAATGCACTTTTCACATCGCTGCTGCATTGCTTGCAGGCCAGACAAATAGAAGTTGGATGAATGCTCTGCAAACCAGGCTTCTGTTTGAGAAATGACGCGCCATTGAAATGCGTTCCCTTTAAAAACATTTTCAATTTAGGAAAGAGATAAAAGTATGATGGAGCCAAATCAGGCGAATAAGGTGGATGTTCCTGTATTTGAAAATGTAGTTGGTCCAATTTTTGCAATGTCAGACGTGCCTTGTGTGAGGGCGCATTGTCCTGGAGGAAGATTACCCCTTTTTACAGCTTTCCACGTCTCTTCTCCTTTAGTGCTGCTTTCATTTTGTCCAGAAGAGATGTATAATAAGTTGCATTGCTGGTTTCACCCGATTTCAGATAATCCAGCAATAGAATTCCTTCACAATCCAAGAAGAGCATAGCAAGGACCTTAGCAGAGGAGCGCTGTGTCCTAGCCTTCTTCTGACGTGGAGAACCGCTGTGGCGCCATTCCGCCGATTGCTTTTTCGTCGTGGGATCGTAGAAATATAGCCAGGTTTCGTCCACTGTTATCAGCCGTTGCAAAAAATTGGCCTTATCTGCTTGAAATTGGGACAGAACTGCCTTACTTGCCTCCACCCGTTCACGCTTTTGGTCTGCGTTTAAAATTTTCGAAATCCATTTTGCCGCGACCTTCCTCATACCCTTCATGGATAACTTTCCACACCCGTTCATGACTAATGCCCAATGTGTCCTCTATCTGTTTGAGCGGAATTTGGCGATTGTCGAGAATCATCCGGTGAATGTCGTCAATTGTCTCGGGAGAGGTCACTGAAATTGGTCTGCTACACCTAGGATCATCGTTCAGACCAAACTGCCCACGTTTGAAGTTCGCTGCCCATTTCTTCACAGTAGCATACGATGGTGCCTTGTCCCCCAGTGTGACAAGGTCGTTGTGGATCTCCTTCGGTGAGAGTCTCTTTAGGAAGAGGTACTTGATGAATGCACGGTGTTCAAATTTACTAATTTCTGGGACGTGGGCTGACATCCTCACTTTCGACCTGAAAAAAAAAATAAATAAAATTGGTTTGGTCAAACCAAATTTTGCACAGTAGCTTCACAAATTATAAGCCTCATAAACGTATATAACTTTTATATCTAGCTTTGCTTGAACCTGGGTAGGCTGAGAACTTATCAACCTACCCTCGTAGTGCACCTAATGGAGGATGTGAAAATATGTGTATGTGCCAAGTTATAGCGACTGAGCGCCGTAAGAAATGGAGGGGGTCAAATTTGGTGGGAGTAGGGCTATGCTGTGTTATTAAAATATATCAAATAAACTGCTGAATCTTGAAAATAATGAGAGACAATGTAGACGCTGGTAGTTTCACATATTGGCAAAAGAAGAATGGGCAGAGTGCCTCCGCCGCCATTTTGAAATCTGTAACATTTTTTGAAATGGAAAGGTAGTGATGTGATATATCAGTTAGAGCCAGCATGTTCTCAAAAAGCCAATTATGAACTTTAATGATCGTTATCTGTACTTATTTGGCAGATTTAGGATCATCATTATAATTATTTACGAAAATCTAGGAGACTGATATTCGTATGTTGAAAGTTTGGATTATCACTAAAACACATGTAAGTTAATCATTTACAAACCAAGAAAACTAACAGTGAAATTTGATACCAAAGTTGTATATTATTATTATTTTATTATTATTATTATTATTATTATTATTATTATTATTATTATTATCAAATTTCACTGTTGGATATCAAATCTCACTGTTAGTTTTCTTGGCTTGTGGATATGTTACATATGTTACTTGTAGGCATGGGCGCGAGACCAAACGAGACGAGAACTGAAACAAGTCTCGTCTCGTCTCGCAAAATCAAAAGCTGTTCTCGTCTCGCGTCTCGTCTCGTCTCGCAGACCTAAGTTCTCGTCTCGCGTCTCGCAACATTTTGGAAGTCTCGTCTCGCGGTCACTTCTCGCGTTGGTCTCGCGGTCTCGCAAATCAATACTGGAATAATGTAGTCTTCATTCGACCCTTTTAAAATAATGTATACTCAAAGTTTACATAGTTTTGTTTCTTAGTTACATTGTTACACAATGCTTATCCACTCATTCCGATTCACAATGCTTGATTTTACACCCCACATTCTCGGTATTAAAATATGCCAGTTTTCTGTAGTCTCTGTCCATGTGAAGTATGAATGAAATCGGAATGTTACATTTGAGTAATCTTACTTGCAAGATAAAAGCTTTCAAATAACTTGGTAAGAACGGTAACTCAAATAGCCGTATTTATAGTAAACATGCAGCGTTAGTAATATATATTTCACAACTTAAATGCACTTTCATCTAAACGTTTTCTTAACAAATGAGAGTTAAGAGATTAATCTTTAATAACTACGAGAAAGACTACAATGAGCTTAAATAAAAATTTATTATTATTATTATTATTATTATTATTTAGTCTAACCGAAATTCACGCAATGAACCAAGCTCATCTGAAATAATATTACAAACTGTTTGCAATCTGAAACACTAGTTTTTTCCTCAAAATCAAAACAAAACCATAAAAAAGTAGTGGAGTACCGACAGGATTTTTCTCCCCCTTTATTTCTGACGAATAAAAGCTAAGCAGATATCAGTTCTGGTTTTGGTGAGAGGATTCGTCTTGCAGCCATAAATCCATTTATTCTAAATTTATGTTTACGGAAAGAAACAACTGCTTTATTTTGACTAAAAAATTTTCCTTCTTAAACAAGCCAATAGGCCCTTTTTCTGCCTTCATAAAACAAGTTACCGTAAGAAAACAATTTGGTGGGCAGGGGGAACAAATCTGTTCTAAACCCAGAGGCTTTACATCACATTGGAACTAAACACGTGTCTTTTTCCCTCATATATATATATATATATATATATATATATATATATATATATATATATATATATATATATATATATAAATTCATTTAAAATAGGAAGAAGAAAGTCAGAGTGTCAGAGACAGACAGAAACAGAGAGAGAGAGAGAGAGAGAAGATATGGTATCCTCTGACCGACGCCTCGAATTTCTGCACTGAAGGAAAAATCAAAGCGAGCCGTATATTTTTCAACTAGGATATTTTTACCGAGGGTGCAATAACAGAAGACCGGAAACCGGAGCCGCGAATATGCAATGTTACCTAAGTTCATTGTTTCCGTCTACAAAATTTTCCGAAAAAACAGCTTCCAAATATGTCCTCAATAAAGAAATAAAAAAAAAAAAAAAATGTATTGTACTGGTGTTTACTATCCTGCTTTATTGGTTTGTCAAGATGTTGTCTCATCAGGAGGATGGTTGATACACAAGACAAAACGTGTCGTTTTCCCCCTATTTGCCTCCCCCTCCTCAAGAACTTTATGACCAAAGATCTTGGCTCATGACCCCAAAGAGAAAATAAAGAAAACAGTGTAGATAATGGAAGAATCTATTTTATTGCATTTTGGGTAAGTAGTGACAAAGAAAAACAATCTTTATTTCTTGAATCTTTTGTCATGAGGAAATCTCCTAAAATAACTAGATTTTGATTAACCTTGTTAACTTAAACCTATCATGAAATCAGTAATTGTGACAACCTGACCAAACCATTTCAAGAAACAAGAACAGCTAACTAAGCAATTATCAGTGTTGCCGAAAAATCACAACACTTACCCCGTTAACTAGATACTTTGAAACTACCAAAATAACAGTAAAACATAAAAATCAATAGAAATTTCATAATACAAAGGAAAATTGTATTTTTTTTATTTCCACTAGTCGACATAATTTATAGTAAATGTTCAAATAAATGCTAGCCCAAAAGTTTAGAAATAAACTATTAGTTACTGACTTGCCTTCGTCTGCGATTGTCTCTACGATTTCATGTGATGATGATGTGTCGAAGGGATGTTTCGATGAGAACCATGCACTTCTAAGGTATCAATTTTGTAGAACATTAACATCTTTGGGGAGTTCATAATTATGACAGCATTGTTCCTTACTGCAAAGTACAGCACGAACGCACAATATTGATTTACCTTCTCTGGACCCATTCTGTTCGAGGGTTGGGGACGAGCAAGTTCAAACAAATTTTCTTTAAATTTGGCTTCACTCGAAATAAAAATATTTTATATCCACTCGAGAACTCGGTTTTAAAAATCTCCAATTCGACTCGATATTTGCTCAAGTTTCGAGTAGTGTCGGGTCCAAACGAGTTTAATTCTATAGTATTAGTAGTTTTTATATTAATTAGTGATGCTCACGAGATGCGGCAAGAGGAAAAATTAGTCTATCTTGAGATGTCGTTAATGTATTATCTCGAAACAAATGTGAACTGTTTCTTGAATATCACCAGTCCTGGTCACGAGGCGAGACAGATTTGATTTTGTCTCGCCCAGTCTCTATCTCTCGCCTCAAAAAGAAGATTAAACAAAACAAAATAAGGAAATTTAGCTGTTTGTTTAGGCAAACAGTAAACATTTTTACTTTCGGTATGACCAGGCCTGAATTCAATTCATTTTTGGTATTTATTTAGCGTGGTAATGGTACAGGAGGAGTTATATAAAGAATAAACACGCGAAATCAGTGGACAATTTACTGAAGATATTTTCAGCGAAACAATTGTTTTTGTTCTCCTTCTTTTGCGAAAGCTTCATCCTCAACCATATAAGTGTCCACACGTTCAGCCGAATCTTTATCGAATTCATCGTCTGAACCGTCTGAATTCTTGTCAGCTTGTCAGAATTTCTCTCGAAACTGTTTTCGTATTGAAAACATGGATGATAAGTTCCGAAGGCTTTTGGCAACAGATCCTTTCATTTCTTCTTTGGGCAAATCATTTCATAAGAAAATGAAGAATTTGTCATCTGAAGCTGTAAACCTTTTCACTGGCGTCTCTGGCATGTAAAATTGGGGGGGGGGGACATCGAAGAAAGTTTATTTGTTATTCTGTCGTTAGTAAATAAATTAAATTAGAATGAAATATTGAATATTTTTACTTCAAAATATTGGGGGGGACGCGACCCCCTCGTCCTCCCCGCCAGAGACGCCTATGAACCTTTTAATTATTTCCAACATGGAAGCTGACAAAAATTTAGACGACTCAAACGAAGGTGATGAAGGGAATAACTTCCATGGAGATTCGGCTGAACATGTAGACAATACCTATAGAGTTATTCCATGTGGAAATGACAAATTATGCCAAAATCTTCGTGCGGTCGCATTCGAGATTTGAGTGTTTGTCTGAACACTTATCAATATGTGATAGGAAGGAAAATGGAATGGTTTGTAATGCACGCTATTTAAGTTGAAGATACGGCCATAGTTGAATCTTAAGTTATGTTCATTTTCTTGGAGCTCTATCGAAAATGAAAAAATAAATAAATAAATAAATTCAAAATTGCACTATAGATATGTGGACAATCTTTTTTTTTTTTTTTTTTTTTTTACCACGTAGTAGTGACGCAAATACACATTTTGGGTTACGAAATATTTGGATCTTTTTAGTCCAAGTCGATGAATTAAAGGGAAGAAATATTGAAAAATTTGTTGTGTCAAAGGGAACGTAATTTTGAGAGAAAAATAAGTATCATCTGTATTTTCTATAGAAAAAAATCATCTTTTGTGTTTCTAATTCCTATTAGTGTTAGTGGTATAAAGTATATAGTGCATAGAGAACGGATGCTGAGCTATGTCCCCTCTAACTTCTGATCGGAAATGACTAAAACGCTCAAATTTATGTTTCTGAGCCTCACTAAAGTATCTGTTTTCATGTTGTCACTTTATATTGTTGTTGTTGCTCCAAAATTCAAAAAAGAAGAAGAAGAAGAAGAAAGAAAGAAAGAAAGAGAGAGAGAGAGATAGAAAGAAAGAAAAGAAAGCAATACATATCAATCTCCAAAACAGATGTGACCATTACAGCCTTTTGAAGCTCCAACGCTACATCAAGATTGTTGTGTTGTCTGCATTCCAGGGTCTGAAACCGCTACAAACAAAATCAAATTTTGCAAGCAATTACAAACAATCGTGAACTGAGTCTACTAAAAGGACTGAAAACAGAAAAACACGACTCTCGTTTGTGATTGCATTCCTTTTTACACCCGGACTTTGTTTACAAGAATGTTTTTGTGGAATTTTACAGCTGCTAACGAACGTGAAGCAGCAAGGAACGTGCAGCCACGTAAACACATGCCGGGACAGAAGTAAGTCGAAATACAAATTGAAATTTTCACCACTTGTGGAGGAAGCTGGAATCAAAATATTGTTAGTATTCCACTGTGCCTTTTTGTTCCACACGGTTTAGAACTTTATATATATTTCTGGTTATTATCATTCACATAATCGACCATCTTGCTCGATTTTTCGCTTTCAGGTGAAATGACTCTATATAGTTGAGAACTAAGCTTTCGAAAAATAAGGGGGAGAAGAACAATTGTTTAACTGAAACATTAAAATGACTTCATTAAGTTATATTTTAATAAATAAATGACTGGTAGATTGACTCTGTCCTAGCTATTGAAGTAGACAAAGTATCTTTCCCTCTCGAATCTCAAACTTTTTCAGACGCAGTCCGCTATATGGATCCGCCATTTTGAATTTTTAAATTTTAATGTCAAATTAGTAAGTTTGTAATCAACAAAGTCAAATGCACCAATGTACCAAGTCCAGTTCGCCAATTTTACTTTTTCAAAATTTGGTCCTCCATTTCTTTTTTTATTTGATGTCAAATTGATCCTCATTATAGCAATTTTTGTCCATTTTTGCTGATTTTGAATTATGACCACGTTTCAAGCATTTGATTCATAGTTTATCGATCTCTGTGCGTCACCTTTTGACCCGTCGATCTCTTGGCTAACGCTCTCCTGGTCGTCGCTCGTTTGCCATCACACTCTTTGCTGGCGCTCTACTGTCGGTACACCCATGTTTATTACAAAACTCGATCCTGACATTATTTACTATCTTTTCTTCAATATGTATGATGGTACTTGCAAAAGAATACCATATCAATATCACAAATGTAAACTATGCGAGACCGCGAGAAGTCTCGCGAGACTTCTCGCGCGAGACTCGCTGAAGTCTCGTCTCGCGTTCTCGTCTCGCAAAAGATATCAGGTCTCGTCTCGCGTTCTCGTCTCGCAAAATATTATAAGTCTCGTCTCGCGTTCTCGTCTCGTTTGCGAGACGAGACGAGACGAGACTTCTCGCGTTCTCGCGTCTCGCGCCCATGCCTAGTTACTTGCATATGTTTTCGTGCTAATCAAAACTTTCAACGTGCGAGTATCGATCTCCTAGATTTTCGTAAATAACTGTAATGATGATCCTAAATCTTCCAAATAAATACCGACAACGATCACTAAATTTCATAATGGCTTTTCGAGAACATGCTGGCTCTAATTGATATATCACATCACTACCTTTCCATTTCAAAAAATATAACAGATTTCAAAATGGCTGCGGAGGTTCTTGATCTATTCTGCCTATTCTTCTTTTGCTAGCATGTGAAACTATCAGCGTTTGCATTGTCTATATTTCATTATTTTCACGATTCAACAGTTTATTTGATTTATTTCAATAAAATAGCATAGGTCTTCTCCCACCAAATTTGAATCCCTCCCCCTCCGTTTCTTATGGTGCTCAGTCGCTATAACTTTGCACCTATACAGTATGCGGCAAAACAAAAAGTACTGAAATTCGCTTATGCATGGCGCGCAAGTGCACTGTGGTATGAGCTATAAGCGCCATATGTGTGTTCAGTTGTGTGTAGACTAGCGTAGTGTGCAATTGGAGTGAAGATAATGTTAGAACAGAGGAGAAGATGTTTATTGTCGAGCACTATTTCCACTCATAAGGTGTGGGACAGCACCTCACTGCAGATGAGCGCTCGTCTACTGTATTGTTCTGGACCTATAGCATATGAAGATGAAGATTTCATCAGTAGAACGTGGCTCAGTGATGAAAGCCTACATCTATACATCAATCGACACTTGATTATTGACACACTCTTGCATGACTTGCGCGGTTTTTCCCACGCCAAAAATTTGCCGTTACACCAGTGGTTGCAGCAAGATGGAGCTACTGTCCACACTGGAAGTGAGTCATTTACCCTTGTGCTTGCAAGAGTTTGGACATTGCTTGATTTCCCGTAGAACAAGTTTTCTATGTCCTTCCCACTCTCCTGACCTCACGGCACCAGATGCCTCGTATCGGGCATGCTTAAAGAAACACTTTTCCGAACAGATAACCCCCTACCACTATACTGGGATTAAGAGAGAAGATTGGGTTTTGTTTTGTCTTTCCAACAACCCGTGTTCACTAACACGTTCATCGATCTACAGAATAGCTATGAAGAATGTGCGCGATGTAATGGTCAACATTTTAAACACATTATGTACAGGCGCGATTCCTTTTAAATTTACAATATGTGTTGAGTAACACTTAGCTGACATTTCATATGTTTCTTTATGTTGTACAACAAATAATTAAATGTCAACGATGTGATTTTAGTACTGTTTGTTTTGCCGCATACTATACATATTTTCACATCCTCTATCAGGTGCACTATGTCTTATCCCTCAACTCGATTCATCCATTTGGACCCTTTACTTGTGAAGCTATATGAGATTTGGACCTACAATATAAGGTGGAATCCCAACTACCTTAATATGTTCAATATTTTCACAATGGAAATCCAACTCGAACCACGTACATGAAAGACATTAGATAGCCATTAGACCACGGGAACATAGAGTACTCAAATTGATCCAAGTTATGGGGCTTAAGAGATGGTAAGGGTCAATAATCATAAGATGGCATCATGTTGAACGTGAGTGAAATTGAGGGACTGAAAGTATCATGAAGTTGTAGGATCACTGAGTATTGTAAACCCAAAGATTGCTCAGGGGTTCTAAAGTGGCATGAGTTTGAGGTAAAGTGAGTTTAAGTGGCGTACGATATTATAATGGTGAAGTTGAATTAGGTTGTGAGGTCTACAGGTAGACTGATATCGAGGGTAAGAAAGTTGTGGGGCGTACAGATGTAATGAGGGTGAGGTGAAATAAAGTTAAGGGTTTACATGAGACATAAGGGTAAGATGAATGAGAAAAGGTTTACGAGTAGAATAAGGGTTAGATTGAGTGATGATAGGTCTAAGTGGCATGAGAGTAAGAGGAGAAAGTTATGAGGCTTTAAGTGAGGTGAAGGGGAGGTTGAAACAGTTGAAGAGGACTGTAGGTAGCGTAAGGGTGAGGTTGAGTTCACTGAATGAGCCTACAGGTGGTAAGGTATCCAAGTCGGGCCTACAAATGACGTGAGGATGAATTGAAATGACATTAAGACCCTACAGGTGGCGTGAGGAGTAAAGGTATACAAGTAAGTGAGGGGGATAAGCAGGGCCGGATTTAGCATTTTGGCGCCCCTAGGCCCAATAATTTTTCCCGCCCCCTAGTCTGGTTAAAGTTACTTTCCTAAAAACCTTTATTAAAAAATTATATCAGGCCTATATGTTAATTGCTTAAACACCACTTCACGATGCAATTTTATTATTGCAAGTTTTTTTTTTTTTTTTGAAGAATTTACTTGGTTCTGGGCTTAACAAAATACCGTTAATGTATTAACAAAAGATTGGTGAATAACTGGTTTTGTTCAATTTAGCCATTTGGGCAAATAAATAAATATAAAAAACTCTGTAATACATTATAAAATAGTTTTAATCTCGTAGCGGTACTCGTGGAGCAGTGATTTGAGCATTGGCACGCACACGGCGCATGCGCCCCTAATTACTCCGAGCAGTAGCGCCGAGCCAGCCTAGTGGCAGTGGCAGTACGATGTGTACCGCTCAACGACATCCCTACAGCCAGTTCTCCCGTGTTTGAGATCAATGTTGTAACGAAGTTGATGAATAATGTTGAAAAATAGTTTAACTTTCCAACAATTATTTGCTCCAATGAACTTCGAAATCAGAATGCTTCATTAGCCTGATTTTTAAAAATCAATTAAAAAAAATATGTTAAGTTATGGCTATTTATTTTTATTTCTAGATATTATTTTTTTTCTCTCGGCCGTGCGCCCCCTGGGAGCTTGCGCCCATAGGCCCGGGCCTACCGGGCCTATTGGGAAATCCGGCCCTGGGGATAAGGTTAATTGCGGGGAAAATTTTTCCAGGTGGAAAAAAATGAAGTGAGAGGAGGGGTGATACAGATTGGATAAGGGAAGGGAATTAAGGAGCCTACAAGTTACGTGAAGAAGGTGTTAAATAAGTAGATAGAACTGAGGAA
Organism: Thermobia domestica; assembly: GCF_964235325.1. Classification (NCBI taxonomy): domain Eukaryota; kingdom Metazoa; phylum Arthropoda; class Insecta; order Zygentoma; family Lepismatidae; genus Thermobia; species Thermobia domestica. The sequence goes on from NC_137456.1 coordinate 260,321,749, forward strand.
TTAGAGTGAGTGAGAGTGGAGGCCCATATGTAGCATAAAAGTGAGGTTATATAGTGTACATATTGACGTGAGGGTGGAGACATTTCTTGTCACCAGTAGTTTATTACAATCTATTACTTTAACTTACGAGCGAACCAAAGCAATACTTCTCCACAACTGTGTTTCTCCTTTTGAACACAAGTGCTCCTATCTAAGCATGAAACTAAACATTCACTTATTTCAGCAGCAAAGTCACGTTTCGGCTATTGAGGTAACAAAGTACATACATTGGGAAACCCGGTCATCATATAACTTCTCTTCAAAGTTGTTTAACAGCGGCTTTCGGTGGCAAATAAAATCCAAGTGTATTAGTTGTGTACGTGTTTAAAAAAATCATGACGACACGCCGTCTGCGAGTATGTCATACTTTAGTTACTTAAAGAAATGATTAATGTATTTACAATTTTGTAACATTGCTTCAAAACACAATCATTGATCTTACGCAAAGACTGAGTACTGCAGAAATCTTAATTGCCTGTTTTGAGCAAACAAAATAGGGTAATAAAATTTCTTACTTGTGTTTATAAAGGGACCACATACTAACTAAAGATCTTAAGTTTATGAGAAGACTGAACTATTGGAGATAGAATTAAAATAAAAGAGTATCAGGTATGGGTCCAGTGGATTCAATTTCTTGTTCAACTGTGATTGATTCTCGAAATCAAATTAATGATTACATTCACCTAAGCACTATTTCTGCGTATTATACCGTATACTTAACATTTCAGTATGGACACCGTCATCGTTTTTTTTTTTTTTTTTTAATTGTAATAATGTTCCGAAGGACGTTTCCACCTCCACATATCACTTCTAATCCACCTTTCCTTAATAAGTATACTATCCTCCTCGCTGGTTTATTTACTATCGCACTTGCGTTTGAAGTACAAGGTCCCGGTGGGAGTGGGAAATTTGAAATTTGAAAGTATTACAGTGGTTCAGATTCCACGTTAAACTGTAGGTCCACGCTTCATATAGCCTAGGTACAGAAAGGAAAGCTAAACTCCAACCAAGTGGCTATGTGGTTAGCTCACGCGGCTTCGGAAAGCGCGGTCGATATTCGATCCCTGGCAGATCATGTGGTTCAGATATTGCGTTACGTTGTAATTCCACAACTTATATAGCCTTGACGCTGAAGAGAGACGTTGACACCTACAAAATAAAGGACCTATTCTTATGTCACATATTTTATTTAATTATATATATTCAAAGAGCAATATATTATCGTTTAAAAATATTCATTTTTGTTTGATTTGCAATAGTGAATTCGGATGGTGTCTGGAAGGCCACACATAGAGGCTAGGAGCTGCAATTCGACAAAGAGTAGAATGAAAGAATAGATAGTCATACCTCATTTGTCTCTCCCAGGAGAGATCAATCCCTGGACCATCGTGTTGGTAGATAAACGCCATACTGTTTACGGACTTTACGCTACCGCGGCCCTAAACTAACAAATTGAAACAGAATTAATCAAGATAAAAATTGAAAGTTCTTACTGTGTGTCCACTCTAACACTTTATTTTACTAACAAAAGTATTTTTTTGAACTCCTCTCCTATTTTTCCTTTCCAGCAATGAAAGGAAAGTGTAGTGAACGTGAAAAAAAAAATCGAGTTCGAAATTTCAACGAATTTTCTCATTTCATGGCCCATCTATAATGAAAAAGAGATTTTTCGACAATTGTCCGTCTATTCATTCATTCTTCTGTTCGTTCACTTGTCCTAATGTACAGGGGGTACGGTGGCTTAGTGCTTGAGCGCTTACCTCTGGTACGTAGGATCCCTGGTTCGATCCCCAGCAAAGTAAATTTGTGGTGGACAACATCGTGTACATGGGTTTTCTCATGCATTCCCGTTTCTGCCCACTTTCTCATTCCACTAATTCATCCATCATCATTTACTTGCTTTAATGAATTAGTCCTAGAAGCGACAGTCTTATTAGCGACAGGAACTGTTATCTGTCCTATGAGCGACCAATTCATTTACATTGAGATGATGGGACATGATATGATTCCATCTCGTAAAATATGTTTGCCTCTGGCGTCATTAGCGCCCGAACAACCTTGGTATGAAATATGTGCCAGTGATACTGTTCGCCAAATATATTTTTCCTCTACTGTGAGTGCAAATAAAACTTAGAGTTAGAGTTGGCATAAAACCTATCAAATAACTTAACGAGACAACAGGGATATTTCCATGAAAAGTATATTCCTATGTAATGATTGAAAATCCAGTTGTAATGCCCCCTTTCTTCAAAAGCTCCGTTTTCTGTACTTAATTTGATTCAAATCTAATTACTCACTAAGCACAGCAATATATTTTATTTTGAAAAACTTTAACGTGTGACAGTTTCGCCAACTATCTACTTTTTAGATTTCCTAAGACACTGTGAATAAAATAAGAAAAAAAAGTCAATGGTAAAAGATCCCGTACATCTGATCCCTTTTGAGATCCCTTACATCTGACTGGCTATTCTCAACCAATCCCACCAATTACAATGCAGTTCACTCTAAGCAATCCAAAAGGTAAACAAACTCTTTAAACTACCTTTTCCCTATTGTAAGCTACTAAAACGTAAACTAATTGCTTAATTTGCCTTCCTCCCTTGTTTTGACTTACACATAAGAGCTTGTCGCATAGCAATCTGAAATAATCCCTTATAACTAGACGAACTGTTAAGTCCTGCGAGAAATTTGTAACTGTGTAATAATTTCCTCGAATACACAGTGTTTTTAGATTTCTTTGATATCCTCAAGTGGTGAACACTTTCTTTCCATGGGCGCCCGATGGGAAGACAGGGATCGCCCCCCTGGCTCATTAAAATGTATACGTAATATAGGAAACCGCGTATATTGAATACCAGATATCCCAGACGTGATGCAGCAACCAAGGAGATGCCCCTCACTAGAAAATTTTCTTCGGGCGCCTCTACCTCTTTCTGATTTCTTTCTTATGCCATAAACATTCAATCTAAACTTAAGCTCCGTATTATTTTAACATGAAATTTTTAATTATATTAGAATCATAAACAAAGGCGGAGCTACTCAAAGTATTTAGTTAGTTTTCCCCTTGATATAGTCTGTGTATTCACAGAAATTAATTCAACAACATAATATTAGGAAAAACGTATAAAAGATTGTTAATGTAATGAGAGCATTCTCACGTATTAAATTCAGGTAGAGCGAAATTTTTCATAGTACATTTTGTTAGGTTCTAAATCGCATTAGCATGAAACAAGTTAAAGAAGAGGGAACCCTATCTTCTTCCATTATCTTAGTATGAACGAATCGGTGACTTACAGGGCAGTTAACAGATCGAATCGGTCGCTCATAGGACAGTTAACAGTTTTTCTTGCTAATAGGACTGTCGCAGGTGGGACGACATCTGCTTTAATAATCGTCTCCTTTAGCCTAAAGGGCATAACATAGGATATTAAAATGAAATATTTAATTTCATTTCATTTTTGTCCTGATGTACTACCATGAGCAAAATAAATGACGCGTCTCTTTATTCTGAAGTTTTTTGAAAATATCTCCATTTTCTTTATATGTTCGAAATTTCGGAAGGTTTCCCCAGCAGGACAGGTTAATAACAAACCCGTTTTTAATATTTGTGTTAGATATTAGCTTAAAATAAATAAATTAGAAGCAAAAAACATTAAATCGACAGAAATCTTGAGAATTACCAACTCTGCTAAAGTGGGAGATTTTCAAGAACGCGAGGGAATTCTGCAGTTCAACACGAAGCAGCGACATCTATGTCATTGAGAGAGACGTGGATTAGATCTACAAACGAAACTTTTAACGAAACATTTCTAATGTGTCTTATTACATGCATTATCAGCGAACTCCAAATATATGAATCTATGCTAAGTATTAACGTATAGATAGATCAAATAGTGGAAATTACCTATGGAAAAAGACTAATTCTTAGCACAATCGTAATGAAAAATCGTCTTTACCGTAGAATAGGTTCAGTTCACGTAAGAAAACAAGTAGCTCAGTTAGTTAAAGCAACTAGTCTGTATGCCGAAGGTATTGGGTTCGAACGCCATGGAAGTGCCGTGGTAATTTTTATTACTGTGGTTTTATTTATTTTTTATGTGGGAAAAAATCAAATTGTAACATATGTGTAATACTCATGACGATACCAAAAAAAAAAAAAAAAATGCCGTTCTCGCACTTGCATTAGTGTCTCTAATTTTTGTTTGCAAACAGTTTCGTAATAATTTCCCCTGTGCTCACTACTCACTACATGCTCATTGGTGCATAACGAATGTTTTCCAGTAAATGTTAATTCTAATTTGGAGAATTTTATAGTTTCACAATGTTTCTCGCTTGATAGTCTTCTACCTACTTTTTTCGACACTTTGGTAACATATTTCCCTATTAAATGTTTCATTTCCCCTATATATATTTAATTACAGAAAAGTTTTACATGCATTTGTCTTAAATTGAAATTGTTTTGAATTTACCACATGAGGTAAGTAGCCCGAAGGAGGAGAACTGAAGTAACTGATATTCTACGTAAACGCAACCTATTGTAGAATTATTATGCTTCTTAACTTCAGCACATAATCTTTACGTTGGTCAGACAGAGAGAAACCTGTTTTTTCCTCTCCTATGACCACTCATCTTAAAGCTCTACATGTAATGATTCGTGTCACATAATTTCGGCTCTCCAAAGACATTTATTATTATTATTATTATTATTATTATTATTATTATTATTATTATTATTATTATTATTATTATTATTATTATTATTATTATTCCTGAATATGCCACCCTTACATAATGTAACTTTAGATATCTTGGTTTAAAGTGCTTTCTGTAGTAATAATTTGAGCAACCATGTAACAAAATTTAAAATGTATGAGGGGGCACGAAGTTTTATTCCCCCCTCTCTTTTCAGCACCGTCCCAACAGAAAGTATATAATTTCTGACAAGCAGAGTAGACAAAATGAATAAGAAATATATTTAAAGTAACCTTTCCTCCTTCGTGAATGGAGTATCACGTAACATTTTTTATTCTACTGAAGACGACCCTAGGCCGTTATGGTTAGGTAACAAAAGTTGTTGTGACCAACTGAGTTTCGATTTCTTACGCGAAAGAAGTCTGTTATATTACGAGGCATGCTTTTCATTAGCAAAACTGTTCGAAGTAATACGAACATGGCTCAAGAACAGAGACGGAACTGAATTACCACTCGATTGACCTTGAGGCCAAATCACCAAAGAGTAGCTATAAACGTAAGTTCAGCATGCATTTCTGTGGAGTTCTGTTCAGTATTCCTATCTGCCAATCACGCTTGTTTGTAAGAGTAATATTTTACAATCCTAACCTTTCGATAGAGCACAATAGCAAAAGAATAAAAGGGAAGGAATTCTTGCCCTTGTGAACGTTGGATACCACCATGTGCAATAAAACTGTCGCGTCTCCTCGAAGTGATATTTTATCGAAAATAACTCTTTTCCCTTTATATATCCGAAGTTTTTGAGGGTTTCAAAATGAGGAAACGTTACTGACAAACAAGGACGCATTTAGGGGTGAGTACAGGGGGTCCGGACCCCCTCTGAAATCCCAACTTTTCTGTAAATTTAGCCTAATTTTTGGGATTATCTTTTAAAATTTTATTATAATTTATCTTAATATTGAAGTCGGGTCCCTTCCGAAATAAATTACTGTATACGTGCCTGCTGACAATTTTCAATATATTCGTTAAATAATAAAGTAAAATAATTAAATTAGTAGCAAAAAGCTTCAACACGGGCTAACTTTTGTCCACTGCCAATATTGTTAGAAGGGATATTAATAGCAAAAACTGCTAGTCAATGCTGAACCTTGAAACTTCACCCCGAACAGCAAGCCTATTATTGAGAACTACATATGAAACATTTTATCAAAACTTATCTAGCTTTTATCTGGCATGAAATTATTATATACACCAAAATGCACTATCCTAAAATGTGTATCTAAACATTGGTCTACGTATCTACGAAGCAATGAAAAATTTTTATCGAAATATTTGGGCAGGAAACTCTAACAGCCAGCCATTTTATTTAAATCGTAATAAACCCTGTAAGCGTGAGTTAACGTGAAGACAAAGCTTGGTCCATTGGTAATGTGTTGGAAGAATGAAAACTCAATGTTCGTAGGTTCGAATTTATCCACTCACCAGAACATTTTATTCTTATGTGTAACGATGAAATAAGAAAGAAAAAATGTATAACCGTTAAGACAAAACTTCAACCAAGTCTGAAGAGAACAATACTAAAATAGTAACACATTGACGTCAACCAAGAATTATTTCATGTAGCGTTGGGACGAAATTACAACTGTCAACAATTGCAGAGGTAAAAACAGGCTGATAGGCGTAATGTAGTCTAGACTTCTGAATGCATTTATTTCCTCAAAACTTCAGTCTCGTCATTGGTATGCCGTTAGTCATGGTAAAACCTTTCAATTGGAAGTGAAATGACAAACTAAAACAGTTTTAAATCAATAAATATCTATGTGTAAAAGTAGGTGTCTCTTATCTAATTCTGAGTTCCTTTTACCTTGAAGTGACAAATGAGAGAAGAAAGTATGGTGATCGAAAAAAAAAATCAAATTTGAGATTTCAACGAATTTACACGTATTATAGCCCCTAATACCGAAAAAGTTATTTTTTGATACATGTCCATCTGTTCGTCCGTCCTTTCGCTACACTTTTCTGTGCACTCGCCTAGAGGCCAACCGTTCAACTTATCTGCACCAAATTTTAGTTTAAGATTTTCATAGTATTTAATATAGTTTTTTTTATTTCCCTCCTACTCCCAAAACAAGGGTAGTTTCCTGTACGATGAAAATAGAAAAAATATATTTTCTAATAACTGGCTCTAACGATCTTGTTTTCTTTCTTTTTTATAAATCAATATTTAATTAGCAACCCTATTTTGTGGTATAAGGCATTTATCTGAGAAAAATCTACAAGGGGCAGTTTATACTTAGGGGTGAGTTTTTTCTCAGTGATTTTCTCAAAATGGACTCAAGTGTTTTCGTTCATATTTCATAAATAAATATTTCATTAATAACTTAAAATTATGGCATAAATAACTCGTTTGTCCTCAAAAAATGCGAGGGGTAGTTTATTCTTGGTGGAGTGTGTTGTCTGGGTGATTTTCTCACAAAATGACTCAAAAGAGTTTATTCGTATTTCAAAAATACGTATTTCGTTAATAACCGAACAATATGGCAAAACTCGTTTGTCCTGAAAAAAATATACGAGGGGTAGTTTACTCTTGGGGGTGTTTTTCCTCCACGGTTTTCTCTAAAATGAATCAAGCAATTTTGTTCGTACTCAGAAATAAATATTTCATTAAAAACCTAATAATATGGAATAACTCGCTTGTCCTGAAAGAATCCTCAAGAGATAGTTTATTCGGGGAGTTATTTTTCCCTCACGATTTTCTCAAAACTTACGTGGACAATTTTATTGATAATTCATAAATAAATATTTCATTAATAATCCTATATTTTAGTATAAGTCATTTCTATGAAAAACAATTACGACGGATAAATTATTTTGGGGGTCAAGGTTTTTTCCCCAACAATTTTCTCGAACGACAGGCGATTTTGTTCAAATTTCGCAAATAAATATTTCATTAATAAGCAAAAGTATATCTTAACTCATTGTTCGAAACAATTCACAAGAGGTAGGTTACTTCTGACGTGTTCTTTTTGAACGACTTTCTCGAAAATGACTCATTTGATTTTTTTCATATTTCATAAACAATTATTGCATTAATTGCTCTATTATATGTCTAATGAAAATGTGCTCAAAGTGTGAGTTAGTTTTGTAGTGTGGATTTTCTTCAATCGAAGTTTTTTATTCGATAATCTGACATTCGATGTATTTGAATAATACGATATTTTTTTTTTTTCGTATTATCCAAATACACACTTCAGTAACAACTGCGGCCTAACACAGTTAAGAAATTGAATTGAAAAAGTTTAGTGCGGTGGCCCTGTAATTGAATATTTTTTGAGAAACTCCCTAGCTTTTTGTAGTAAATTCAGGCTTTTCTTTTTCGAGCGACAAAAGAGAGAAGAAAATATGGTGATTGTGAAAATAGTATATCAAATTCAGATTTCAACGGATTTACATACTTCATGGCTTCTACATACCGGAAATGTGATTTTTCGATACCCGTCCTTCCGGTCCGTCCGTTCGGTACACTTTTCTGTGCACTCGCCTAGAGGCCATATCGTTCAACGTATCTACACCAAATTTTAAACTTAGGGTTTACATAGTATTCCTACAGGAGATTTTCCCATTTTTTTCCTACCGCCTAAAATAAATGTGGTTTACTAACAGCCGAAAATCGAAAAAAACTATTTTCTCCAAAATGGTTTTAACAATTTTGTTTATTTTTCATTAATCAATATTTAATTAACAACCCTATATTGCAGTACCAGATATTTCTCTTAGAAAAATTTACGAGGGGTAGTTTATTCTTGGAGGTGACTTTTTCTCGACGATGTTCTCAGAAAGGACACTGGCAAATTTTGTACACACTTCATAAACAAATATTTAACCTTGCAGCATGGTATAAGTCAATTGACCTGTAGTAGCTTATTCTTGGAGTTGAATTTATTTCCAGTGAGTTTCTCAAACACGACCAGTTGGCAACCCTGTATCTCGACAACGAAGCTGAACTCGAAAACTGCAAGAGAGCTATTTGTCTCCTTTTCATGTCACGAATCATCTCCCGAAGTTTGTGGACATCTTTCAGGTTCACCCTTAATGAAGCTTCTTTTCGAAAAGTTAACTATTAAATTTAGACATTGTTTATTTTTTTTAAAAAAAAATCACAAATGCCGTTATTAATTTTAAGGCAGAGAGCTGCTTTTGAGAGAATAGATCTTTTAAAAATAAATTTAAAACTTAGACTTTTGTTTTCGAGACATTCCAGACAAGACGAGACATTTTAAAAGCTATCTCGTGTCCAAAACATTTGTTACGTCTTTTGGATGTCACAAAGCGCGTCTCGTCTCTTTCTCGAGACATGTCTTATCTCGTGCACATTCGTTAACACTTGGGAAGGATTACACTGGCTTACAGTGGTTTTGGTGCCGGGTGTTTCTTAGCTGATTTGAAGTAGAATTGGGACGCTGAATCCAAATATGGCGTTAGTTTTCCCCGAACAGCTTTAGTTTTTGAGATATAGGAATTGCAAGACTGACCTGCTACAACGTTGAAAATTGCATAGGTGCTGTTTTACTGTAAGTGAAAAGAAAACTATGACATTTAAATCTGTTATTTGGAACACTTTGAAAATAATGAAAACCATATAAACACAAACATCAAGTACATAATAACTCTGTAACTACATTTTATAATAGTTTTTTATGAATAAAAAATCAAATAATTTGTTCAAAACGATCTGTTCAACACTTCGGAAGCTTCGTTTTCGTGACATCCTTGAATGTTTCTTTGCACAGTCTCTTTTTAGGTTCCAGCAGTAATCTGCCATCATATGGGCATCCCATCTTCCTTGGTAGCGGTCCTCCATTGTTTTAATATCTTGGTGAAATCTTTCACCTTGTTCTTCACTCAGACTGCCTACGTTGTCTGGGAAACGGTCCAAATGGCTGTGCAGGTAATGAATTTTGATACTCATATTACATCCAAGTTTTTGGAATGCATTAAGCATCTGGTTCACTAGCTCAAGATAGTTATCAGCTTTATTATTGCCAAGGAAATTCTTGATAACTTCTACAAATGAGGTCCAAGCTCTACGTTCAGTCTCATTCATGGACTCCACGAAAGCCGGATCTTTCATGAGTTGTCTTATTTGGGGACCATCAAATATTCCAGCTTTTAATTTTTCTGTGCTGATCTGAGGTAGCTTGTTTCCCATGTAAGCAAAGCACGGCCCGTCCTTATTTAGCGCCTTTACAAACTGCTTCATCAAACCGAGCTTGAGATGTAGAGGTGGCAAAATGATTTTGTCACACTCAACAATAGGCATGTTAATAATATTTTTCTTACCAACAACCATGTCGTCTCTCTGCGGCCACTCTTTTTTTGACCAATGGTTTGCTTTGTCTCTGCTATCCCACAGACATAGAAAACAAGGATATTTTGTGTAGCCACTTTGCTGTCCAAGAAGAAAGTTCACCATCTTTAAATCCACACAAATCACCCACTGATGGTCCTGATATTTAATTTTTTCCATAACCAAAGCAATTGCTTCATATTCTTCTTTCAGTCGTGTTGAATGAGCGATTGGAATTGAGCCATATTTATTGCCATTGTGTAGAAGGACGCATTTTAAACTTCGCTTGGAGCTATCAATAAACAGGCGCCAATCATCTGGATTGTATTCTGGAAGACCCATGTGTTCTAGGAGACCTCTAACATCGTGACAGAATACGAGATTTGTGTCTTCAGTGAAAAATGGTAAAAACTCCTTTTCCCTTGTTCGGTAGAATGTGATTTTAGTTCCTTGTTCTAGTACGTTTTTCTCCTTCAATCTGGAAGCAAGTAATTCAGACGATTCTTTTGAAAGATTAAGGTCCCTAACTAGATCATTTAGCTCATCTTGATTAAACTGTTGAGGAATTGTTGACATTCCCTCATAATCACTGTCACTTCCATCATCCATGTCACAAGAATGTTCACTACGTTCGTTTTCAGTCTCACAAAGCTCTGGCAAGTGGTGAAACGTTGGGATTGGTATTTCATCGGAATGAACAACTGGACGTCTTGCTGAAGGCAGATCAGGATATGTCCACTTGTTCCGGTTATTTCTATTCATACCCGTAACATTTACCAGGCAGAAATAACAGTCATCAACATGGTTTGTGGGTTCCCTCCAAACCATTGGAACACCAAACTTAAGACTTTTTCTTTTTCCAGTTGTCCACTGTCGCAAGTGTTCAGTACACATTTTACACACAATATGTGGAGCCCACGTTTTATCTTGGTCCCCTAGGCGTACACCAACATATGCATGATATGCTTTTTTTTACAAAGTCACTGATATGTTTTCTATTGTCTTTAAATGTGTACTCACCACATATGTACCAAACACATCAGGATGGTTAACACAACTTCTTCGACTTGAACTCATTTTATGTTCAGGCCACTAACACGGATGTTAAATATAAAGCCTTAGTATACGCGATACAAGTTATGATTTCAGAACAAAACTCACATGTTCCAACATGTCACTCCACCTGCAAGACAACAACTACGATCCACTAGAAAAGTATAATACCAATGCAATCTAGTGGACGTTCCTGGAACTACTATATGACTAGTTTCCGTTTAGTACCGACAGATAGCAGCACTAATGAGAAAAGAGTGCCGTTCTTCCAAATAGAAATCTCTATAGAGCACAGTAGGATTTATTTGAGTTGCAGAGTTTATAAGATCATATTCAAACTTGTTATTACGAGAATATTTGTATTTCTTTTGCTTATTTTGTATACTATTGCAAGAAGCATGCAGAAATAGTGGTTACATCATTTATAATTTACATATTTATTTTGGATTGTAATATTTCTTCCACATACATTGTAACGTAAATAACACTACTGGTACAGTAGCCTGTATCTACCAAAGTAGAGCTGATAGAAAAAAACTGCTTACATTATTGGATTCAGCGCCCCACACATAGTTAAAATCAGCTCTAAAATTTTAGGCACCAAGAAAAAAAATTTTTTCTGTAGGCCTGTGTTATCTTTCTACTCAAAGCATTGTTTTTATAATGGTTGCATATTTATGATAATTGCTGTCAACATAAATTACAGTTCTTTCAGTTGAATTAATTGTTTATTATTATTATTGAAATTAAAATTAAATGGAATATCTAGTTTAACTTTGTACGATTATGCACCTACGCTAAGGGAGAATGATGATGAATGAAATGATGAAATGAAGAAAGTGGGAGGAAAATGGAAAATTCCAAGAAAACCCATACCCATGCACACGGTATTTGTCTACCTCAAATTTCACTTGGCACGAAGTGGAGTCGAGCCACGGACCCCATGAATGCTCTATTATTATTATTATTATTATTATTATTATTATTATTATTATTATTATTAATATAATAATAATAATAATAATAATAATAATAATAATAATAATAATAATAATAATAATAATAATAATAATAATTGAAGTGAGCTTAACGAGTATCAACCGTCCGACTCAACCAATGTTCGGGTGCCTGTTCGTTCGTCTACTCCATGACAACTTTTCATAAAAGACATTTCCTTTTAATGAAACTAGTAAGTGCCTTTTAGCTTTGAGAAGTAACTATGCTTTGAATTTGAAATCTGCAAAATATAAGAGGTAAAATTAACCAAATGGTTCAAGTTTACATTAATGTATACAAAACAATTTTGCAATATCAATTACGTGAATCTTGTCCTATAAAGAAGCCGAAACCCCTACACCAAAGAGCCCTCCGAGATTTGATAATTGTCCACAAGGACTGAAATTGTCATTTGAAGCCAAGACTTTAATATGAAGCCAATAATTTCTTTAAAATAGACGAAAAATTCGAAAGTTATAAGCATTTTCATATTTTTGCCTTTTCCCATAATGGAGCCGTAGCACACTATACTGATGAGCCCCCCGACTCCAGGATTTGATCATTCTCCATCGGACTGAAATTGCCATTTGGAACCAACACTTTAATACGAAGCCCAACAATTCTTTAAAATAGACGAAAAATTCGAACGTTAGAAAAATTTTAATATTTTTGCCTTTTCTCAAAGGGGCCCGTATTAGCCTACACTGAAGAGCCCCACGAGATTTGATCCTTGACCACTGGGACTGAAATTTTCATTTGAAACCAAAACTTTAATATGGAGCCAAAAATTAAACTTTTACATCAATTTAAACTGACTGGGTTCCAGTTCACCCCACTATTATATTTAATTTAGTTAAGTGGTAATTTGTGACAGCTTCACATCATCAAAAGAATCTTTCACTACCCCCCCTCCCAGAAGTTTGTGCTGGATCCGCCACTGGATTCAATAGACATTTTTCCTATTCTTTTTATCACCTTGTTGGGGCTCCCTCGTACAAATAAAGAAGCGGTAATATTACAATCAAGGGGCGCTATATATTAGGTATTTCTTTAGTTACCTACCCCTAACCGCACAGGGCCATCTTTGGTAGAATAAAAAAATGCTACGTGATATTCCAATCATGAAAGGGGAGAGGATGCTGTAAATATATTTCTTATTCATTTTGTCTACCCTGCTTATGAGAAATTACTTTCTGTTGGAAGGGTACTGAAATGAGAGGGGCAAAATAAAACGCCGTACCCCCTCCTACATGGTTGTTCAAATAATTACTAAAGAAAGCACTTTAGACTAAGATATCTAAGATTTAAACTAAGAAACTAAGATATCCTTACATTATGTAAGGATGGCATATTCAGGATTATTATTATTATTATTATTATTATTATTATTATTATTATTATTATTATTATTATATGAATGTTTTTGGAGCACCGAAATTTTGTGAGACGAACAATGGAATGTAGAGGTTTAAGATGGGTGGTCATAGGGAGGAAAAACCAGAATTTTTTTCTGTCTGACTCTCTAACGTGAAGATTATGTGCTGATGGCAAGAAGTATCATCATTCTACAATAGGTAGCTTTTACGTAGAATATCAATTACTTGAGTTTTCCTCCTTCGAGCTACTTATCTCATGTGGTAAATTCAAAACAATTTCAATTTAAGACAAATACATTGTAAAACTTTTCCGTAATTAAACATCTAGGGAAAATTAAACATTTAATAGGGAAATCTGTTATCAGAATATCCAAACAAGTAGATAGAAGACTATCTAGTGAGAAATATTGTGAAACTTTATAAAATTCTCCAAATTAGGATTAACATTTACTGGGAAACAACGCGCCAGCGAGCATTACGTATAGGCCTAGTGAGCAGTGTCCACAGGGGAAATAATTACTGAACTTTTTGCAAACAAAATTAGGGATGCTAATGCGACAACGACATTTTTTCTTTTTTTGGTATCGTCATGAATTGTACACATATGTTACAATTTGATTGTTTCCCACATAAAAAAATAAATAAAATAACCATAATAATAAAAATGACAACGTCACTTCCATCTGGATTCGAACCCGCCACCTTCGGCATACAGACTAGTTGCTTTAACTAACTGAGCTATTTGTTTCCTTACGTGAACTGACCCTGTTCTACGGTAAAGACGATTTTTCATTACGGTCGCGCTACCAATTCGTCCTTTTCCATAGACAATTTCCACTTTTTGCTCTATCTTTACGTTAATACTTGGCATATATTCATATATTTGGAGTTTGCAGATAATGCACGAAATAAGACATATTAGAAATATTTTGTTAAAAGTTTCGTTTGTAGATTTTATCCACATTTCTCTCAGTGACATAGATGTCGCTGCTTCGTGTTGAACTGCAGAATTCCCTCGCGTTCTTGAAAATCTCCCACTTTAGCAGAGTTGGTAATTCTCGAGATTTCTGTCGATTTAATGTTTTTTGCTTCTAATTTATTTATTTTAAGCTAATATCTAACACAAATATTAAAAACGGGTTTGTTATTAACCTGTCCTGCTGGGGAAACCTTCCGAAATTTCGAACATATAAAGAAAACAGAGATATTTTCAAAAAATTTCAAAATAAAGAGACGCGTCATTTATTTTGCTCGTGGTAGTACATTCGTCTAAGGCCGTATCGTTCAAGGTATCTCAACCAAATTTTAAACCAAAGGTTTTTTTTTATGTATTTCTCCAGAGAAAGGGGTGAATTTTCTTCGTACCCTTAAAATTAAGGGTAATTTACTGAAGATGTAAATCAAATGTGATTTTCTTAAAAACGGGCGTAACAATTTTATTTATATTTCATAAATGGATCTGTCAGTAACAACCTTATTTTGTGGCATAGGCTATATCTGTGCAGAAAATCGAGTAGGGCTAGTTTACTCTTGGGGTGTTTTTTCTGACGATTTTCTCAAAAACTACTCAGGCTATTTTGTTCATATTTCGTAAATACAGTATTTCAACAATAATCTGACAATATGGCATGATTTACTTGTCCTGAAAAAAATCTACGAGGAATAGTTTATTGTCGTGGGATCAGTTTTTTCGGACGATTTTCTCAAAAACTACTATAGCGATTTTGTTCATATTTCATAAATAACTTTATAACGTTCCATATTTGTTTTCTTACGAATTAATTTACAAGTGATAGTTTACTATTGAGGTGAGATTAATTTCAGAATACTTTCTCGTAAATGACTCAGGAGGCGAAATTGGTCATATTTCATAAATAAATATTGTAAGGTTCTGCATGTCTTCACACTATGCTGTAACAAGGTGTCTACAACACGTGCTTACAGTAAATAAACACAACGCAGACGACAGTAACGAAGAGGAGTCGCCCATCATCGCCAACAGTCGATAGGACGGAGATCAACGAAGGTAGCCGACATTTTAGGATAAAACACGACAGCACACCTCAAGCAGCATCAGTCTCTCCAGGTTGATCAAACCACCAAAGCCCTAAGGCGCCTGGCCATTGGGAACACCTTATCTTTCTCACGACGCCCGGTCACCGAGAGGCACCTAATCAAACACACTCTCATTTCCTCTCACGACGCCTGCGCAAAGAGAGTAACCTCACCTACAAAAGCCCTAAGACCCCTGGTTATTGGGTTCCTTCCACTTTCTTACTAAAATATTATAAGGAACTACTTATTGTAATATATTTCTGTACTCAAGAGGATCTTTTATAATAGAGGTGATGGGAAAGTCTAGGGATGCGCACGAGACGAGTCGAGACAGGATTTTCCTGACAAAATTCGAGTGGAGACACGGCTCTTCCAATAGAGAAGTATACATTTTTCGAGTCGAGACATCACTTTTACAGCACATTTTTGAGACAAGACAGCCACAAATCTTGTCTCGTGCGCATCCCTAGGAAAGTCCAAACTCCCGTGTACAACGTTCTGTTCTACCTTACATAACAAATAGAATTTTACAATAATTTATTAATATTCCTATAATATTGCATACACAGGTTCCATGAGAATATCTGCAAGAGTAGTTTATCGTTGAGGTTAGTTTTTTTTTTTTTTTTTTTTTTTTACGGTTTTGTGAAATACTATTCCTGTAATTGTGTTATTTTATGTACAAACATTTCATTGATGACCTTAACACATTGTGTAAGTTATTTTATGATACTAAAATCTACAAGGGATAGTTTACTTTTCGAGGTGAGTTTTCTTTAGGTGAAATTTTCCGGAAACGCTTTATAACTTAGTTTGTATTTCACAAAAAAATGTTTCAGTAATAACTTCAGCAAAACATGATTTAGTTTAAAGAATTGGAGCAAGAAAGTTTAATGCAGTGTCCCATACCTTTTATTTCTTTTACGATTAGGCTATATTCTTGCCCATAAACATGAATTAACCTCCATCTCACATCATACGTTTACTATCTGTTTAATTTACTCAACCTCATAACACATCATAAAATTTCCTTATTTGAACTAAACTTCCTTAACCGTTTCGAACTCAAGTCATTTTTTACGTTTTCTTTCATTTTCAGTTAGTGACTTATTGCTCAAAAGGTATGTACCTAATTGATATGGTTAAGACCTTTTTTTTTTCAGAAGAAAAATTTGGCTATGTATTGGTGCAAGTGACATTGCAGTGTTGCCAACGGGAGGGAAATTATTGAGAAAAATATAGGGGTAAAAATTTACAAAAATTCCCTAACCGAATTACAAGATTTCTCGTAGCTTGCACCACTGTTGCCACACGGGTCTAAGTCACCTTAGAAATTCTTTGGTGTGTTGACAAAGTACAGTGAAAACCTGAAGTCGCTGACCGTCATACAAAGAGAGAAAGAAAAATATTCTTTGTCGTCATACACATGAAATTTTGGCATTTTTTACGCCTCAGAAGCAAAATTCAAATGATATGCCGAGGCTGCAGCTTCCCTAATTATCCTATTGAAACTTTTAATGGTGCATTCTGTAGGTCAAAGAGGAGGCTTTCAGATAATGGTACGTATGTTCCAATGTAGCCACAAAGAGGGAGGTGATAGAGGGGATAAAGGGAAATTTCCGAATTTTTCACCTCAAAATCGGGAATTAATCTTTGGGGGCTGCAGACACTGCCACCAGATAGACGCAAAGTATCTGAAAATAAATGTTGGTACTCCAGTAATATATCCTATAAGTGTCGTGGCAATATCTAACAAAGTAAGTGAAATTAACAAAAATATCTCATTCTACCTCAGAAATCCTTCATTTTCTTACCATTTATAGAGCAAGGTTTAATATAAATCTCAATTGTATTTCCTCTAATTATCCTACTGAAACCTTTATGGTGTGTTGTGTAGTCTAAGGACGAGGCTTTCAGACAGTGCTGAGTTTGTTTGGATGTAGCCAACAAGAGGGAAATAATAGAGACATAACATGGATTTTTTCAAAATTTTCCCCTAAAATCGGGAATTACTTTTTGCCTGGAAGCACTGCCAGTAGACAGACACAAACTATCTTAAAATAAACATTTGTGCACCACTAATATATCCTGCAACTATCATGGAGATATTTAAGAAACAAAGCTTCTAACTGCAAAAAATAGATTATGGTAAACAGAAAGGTAGGGGAAACTAGAAAAAATTGAGAGTTAGAACTAAATACGAATTTTTCGTACTTCCTCTAATTACCTCACCCCATTTTTAACGATCTGTAGCCACCCGTTTTTGTTCACTAAGGGCCAATGTTCGACTGGCGTAAGTTGACTTGCGCTCGGACGTACAGGTACTGATTTATAAACAAGAAATTCGAAAATTTCGATTTTCACCCCAAATTTAGGGAAATTTTAATTTCCCTATTTGGCAACACTGCATGAGGACCGGTCCAATTGATGTCAACAATTAGGCATCCGTCCGAGGTATCTACCTGACAAGTCTTAAGGAGACCTCTCTACAACGAAGGAAGCTGCAAGGGGGAAAAAGTAAACAAGTAAATTCGAATTCGAAAATTTTTGAATTTTTGACTTTGGGACTGAAATTTGAGAAGGAAATTCAACAACTAGAAGGAAAAGAAACTAACATGATAAACTAATGGTCCAACCATATTTGGCCAAAAGAAATTTATCTCGATATAATTAGTGTTCACACAAAAGCGGATTAAAAAAGTGACACACCCATGTGTGACACTTTAGCTACCTGGGTCTGAAAGGGTTAACCATGTTGATTCTCAGTTTTATATGTTCATTAAATTTTACTTTCGAACGACGTAAGGAGAGAAGAAAATATGGTGATTGTGTAATAATAATGGTAGGGGGGTGTCTAGTAACTCTATTTTAAAGGATTTGTAATACTCGTTAATTTCAAAGTGTTGTGCGCCATTCCGAAGTAATTACCGTACGAGTACTTTGTTTACAATATCCGTTTATTAAAAAAGTAATTAAATGTTTTGCTAGAAATCGTAAAGACTTCTCTGTTTATATAAATTCAGACTAGTGCTTCAATGTAATAGGGAGAAACATAACGAATCAAGTAACATATTAATCTAAATGTTCTATACAGTCCTTTGTGATTGTTAATACAAAAAAAGAATACTTAGAATGGGTCTAATTTGTCAACTACAAACACAGATTTGTATTTTAATAGTTCCTCATTCAACAGAAAATTAGATCGTAATTGTGAATATCTAGACTCTGTTGTTTTTCCTTGTATTTAATTAATTGGGACATTAGCTGCTAGGCGAGTCTGCTGTTTGTAGCTTTGTGTTCAGTCACAAAATGAAATCTATATTTTCACTATTTAACCGTTGTGCCTTTCAGGGTAAAGTAGGGTAAAGGAAATGGATAATTGATGAAGTGAATGATTATGAAAGGTTTGGTGAAATTAGAGTGTGGGAGGAAACGGAAGACTCCTCGAGAAAATTCATGGCTACGATATTGTTAATCAGAAACTCATATGGCTGGGGATCGAACCAAACTCCTACACCAGAGGCGAGCTCTACCAATTTATTTTAAACTGAACTATCGAACATACTTCAATGTCTTAGCTCTTTCTTATACTTTGAATAGTTACTAGACGAACACGAACACGGTTCATGGAAGTTAGTTAAAAACATCCTTCCTGTTTAGTGCAAACTTTGTTTACTTACAAGTTTCGAAACAGAGAGAGCTTATTTTATTACATACACAGGCTTATTTAATAAACTGAAAGCAATTTTCATCTGAGAAAAAGTCAGGTTAATTGGAAATAGTTCCCATATTTATCCCAGTGGTGTTACTCGATATTTTAACAATCGGTTCTATATATATATATATATATATATATATATATATATATATATATATATAGTGGCGGATCCAGGATATGGTCAAGGGAGGGGCTAAACCATAGTTCGACGCTTTATCCAGTGTAAAGCATGATTGAAGCCCCATTTTATCCAGCGTATACCTGACCGTCAAGGTGGGGCTATACCCCCTATAGCATCCCTTGGATCCGTCACTATATATATATATATATATATATATATATATATATATATATATATATATATATATATATATATAAATGTGACAGAAGCAATTGTTTTACTGAATACCACAAGTGACAGGTAGGGGGCCTACACAGCATTCTAATACAAGCTGGTATTATGAAATTAGGTAGTTCTGCGAATATGTTGGGAACAAATTATCTAAGGTAGATGGTTGTCAACAAATATTGGAGACACTTTAATCCAACAATCGATCGACAATTTTTGATGGTGGTAGTCTATATATGGGTTGACCCTCACCATTACACACTTGTGATCCCAGTTCTCATTCTTGATATCTGACCATTTGAGTTTAAGAAATAAACGCTTATACCTTGTTCTGAGAGATCATAGATTTAAGCTTGTAGCTGTAAGAATTTCTTTTAAAAAAAAGATAGTTAAACTAAAATTTACTGTTATGCGTGGGTGTAACAAACGGTTCTACGAACTCGAAATATTTTAACAACTGGTTCTAGAAAACCGGTGTGTACCGGCTGAGTAACACCACTACTGGGTTTTCCCATTATTGCAGCGTAAGCGTTTCTTTTAAACAGTTCACTCAGATCGGAAAGATCTTTCCTGGGCTTTCTTCATTCAGACCAGGCAAATGGGGGGATGATACCTCCACAACTCCCGTCCCTCCCAATTCTTTCTTTCCTTTCCCACTTCCCGGATACTGTGCTCGCCGAGAGACGTCATCTCTCATACATAATGGGCTTAAGGATTCCTGAAATATGTTTTTTCTTTTAAACCGTTGAATTCCTAGGCACGGAATTTGGTACACTCATGTCCATTATGGTCGCATGTCTATAAATGTGTTGTTGTAGGAATATAATTTGTTAACGAATTCTCCCGGTATTTCTTAAAACGTTAGTATGTGTATAATCGGCAAAGACATGTATGTGGCAAATTTCATGTCAAAGGAGCAGTAAATAAGAACAATAAAGTAAAACTTTCTTGTCCATTTAGCAACATTTTGTTTTGCTCATTCTAATTTTCGTATTTATAATTCTTTTCCTATGAAATTTACCACAAATATACATTTACCGATTATACACATAGTAGCAGTATTAAAAGTACCCTGCAAAATCATTATCAAATTATACGCTTACAAGAAGACAGTTATAGATATAGTGACAATCATTTTGGACATGAGTGTACCAAATTTCACAGAAGTAAATCCCCACGCTGAGCGGGTTTGCATATCCAGGCTCCTAACTATGAAAATATTTACGATCACTCCAACCCCAATCATTTCACAGATTCAACCTGTTGTATAAAAGTTATTAGGACACAAAATTGAATGTAATTTATACGAAAAACCCTTTTATGCATTGCAAGATCTGTAACGTCCAAATATTCACCACAAACTTATAGTTGTATCGACATAAACAAAACAAAAAAGTGTGGAGCAGGAAACCACTTTACAACACAAAAGTCAAAAGAGGTCACTGAAGACATACGAACTGGTCGAGCGGTTTGGGTGACTAGTCTGTCAATCAGA
Source organism: Thermobia domestica (assembly GCF_964235325.1). NCBI lineage: Eukaryota > Metazoa > Arthropoda > Insecta > Zygentoma > Lepismatidae > Thermobia > Thermobia domestica. The sequence continues at coordinate 260,342,869 of NC_137456.1, forward strand.
AGTTTATGTGTTCAAACCCTGTAGAAAATATTCGTTTTTTTTTTCTTAAAAGTGTGTTCCTATTTTCATCTGAGGACTGAGAACATTTCTTTGAATAAATCTTTGGAAATTACTTTTCTCTCAAATTCGATTAGAAGCGAACATTATATGAATTGCTAATCTAAAATCCACAGCTGAGAACAAAATATTAAGTATGTTCAATATGTCATTATTATCATTTGATTTGTAATTAAAAAGTAATTATAAGCATTGACGATTTCAGAAGATTCTCCCCGGTAATGGTCAAGATATGAATGAGAAAAAACTGATAAAACATTATTAGTCTACTTTGAGCATGATCGAAAATAACTTATGGCCACGAAGGGGAAATTTATGTCGACAGGGTCTCAAATTCTCCGACGGGTCATGACCTGAAATTATCATTGTTTGAAAGGTTTCCTTAACAAATAGAATATTATATTTATTTCTCCTTCTACGTTTTGAAATGGAAAAATCATAATTTTAAATAGAATTATAATACGATAAGCATAAAGATTTATACAACTAATGAAGTAAATATCCTTGTGTAAGTTATCGATTTCTATTCGGATTAAAACTCGAATATTCGTTTGCATCACACTTTAAAGTAAATCCTCTCTATATATAGTTCCTACTGGAAAGCATGTTTAACTCCAATTACTTAATCAATATTTTTAATAATATATTTTTATTGTAATACTCTTACTATTCAATGTTGTATGCACTTAATTTCCCAAAGCAAAACCTCACAAATGTATAATTGACTAGTAAATATTATCAAATAAATTATCATTTAGTTTACGTAAACATTGCATCGCCTGATTTGAAACTTCGTATTTTAAATAATAATAATAATAATAATAATAATAATAATAATAATAATAATAATAATAATAATAATAATAATAATAATAATAATAGTAATAATAATAATAATAATAATAGTAGTAGTAGTAATAAAATCATAGCCATATCTTTATCAGAATTTCAGGCTTAGTCAATAAATGAATTCAACATAGTCTCTATTCGAAGCTCTATTTAATCGAATCAGATAGAAATACGAAGAGGAACCTCGAGAACAGATAAAAGAAAAATTTACTTTGGTGGGTTTGGATGTAACTTTTAAGAGTTAGTTTTTTTTTTTTTTTTTTTTTTGCAAATTACAGACAAATGCCTTGGACACTTTTTTCTTTTCTTTAAGTTAACTGATTCACCGAACGTATCTGACATATGAGTAACTTGTCTCTATATTCTACTCGGTTATACACGTTTTACAATCTTTTCCATTAACCTTGAACGACAAGAACACGAACACAAAAACATCCACATAGGTATGACAGTTAAAATTCCTAACCTCCCCCACGGGGAATCGAACCCGGGACCACATACACCTGAGGCACACGTGCTAGCCACTAGACCAGCGGGAAGAGCAAATAAAATGTATTTTGTAGTGTCTGAAGTTTATAGCTATTTCACCCTGTTGTAGTATGTCTATTGATTTTTTAATGTTTACCGTATTCGTTACTTTGAGGAATGATATATATTATTGATATAGGTTTTATTACATATTCGGCCATAAATATTATATAAATTATCAGAATTATTCATGATCTTCCATGGAAATTCACTGGTGCATGCGCAGTAGACAGACAGTGTAATTGGAAGATGAGTTCAACAGAGATTATAGGGCTATATTCCGCCGATTATATTTTATTTAATAACTATTTAGAAGAGATAACGAAAACGAGTCTACATAATGAAGATGGAATTTCCGTAGAAGATAGAATGGTGAGGTGTATACGGTTTGGGGTTGATATGGTTGTTGTTGTAGAATCTAAAAAGAAAATTAATAAGATGTAGAAAACTTGAGAAAGGCTTGTGAAGAATATGGGATGAAAATAAATGTTAGAAAGACAAAATCCATGGTGATTGAAACGAAGCGATCGGTGTGAAATATAGAAGTAGGAGCGGGAAAAAACAACAAGTGATTAGTTTTCGATATCTGAGTACTATTACTAGTGATGATTTGACATGCGAACGTGAAATAAAAGCAAGGATAGAAATGGCGAAAAGAGCCTTTAGGATGGAGGAAATAGTATTTTGAGGGGTATGGTGGCAGGGAAGAGAGGGAGAGGACGAATTAGACTATATAGAAACAGAATTAGGCTATTGGCGATATCAAAACAGAAAAATCGTATGTGAAGATGGAGAGGTTAACAGAAGATCGTGGAGCATGGCAGCTTCTCAGCTGCGGTAAGTGACCCGCTGGTAATGGCGGAATACTTCTGATATAATGATACTGATGATGCACAGTAGGAACAGAAATATCCACTTTACTGTCATTGCTAATACGAATCACAATGCAAATTTCTACAGGTTGTCAAAATACCTCGCTCTAAAAGCTGTAGAAAACTATCTGTTACTATGCGAGGGAAAATCATAGGTCGAGCAACAATTAGACAAATTGCCATTCAGATAGCTAGGGGTATGAGCTGTGACGAGAAAACAGTGAAGAAATTGATTTAGCGGTATGAAGAAGGTAGTGAATATTTCACATCTTGGCCAAGAAGTAGGAGACCAATAATAATAATAATAATAATAATAATAATAATAATAATAATAATAATAATAATCATCATCATCATCATCATCATCCCAGGAATTTATATTTATTTCCAGCAAAACTTTTGCATACCCTCCTAGTGCAATATGATGTTTTTGTAAAACGGCAATTATAAAATTGTCAAGCTGAATTTGAAAGTCATAATAAGTAGTGCTTTATTTACTTATTGCACAATTCTTTTATGCCAGTAGCTTTCGCCACCTTACTCGCTCTTCATGCTTACTCAGGAGGAAGCTGCAGGTCCCTAGGTTGGGAACTACTGCTTTCCACCAAGGAATTCAGACAGCCTGTTAGAAATTTGCGTTCTGACCAACATCAGAAAATTGTGTTCTTCTGTTTCTACTGCGCATGCACCAGTGAATTTCCATGGAAGATCATGAATAATTCTGATAATTTATATAATATTTATGGCCGAATATGTAATAAAACCTATATCAATAATATATATCATTCCTCAAAGTAACGAATACGGTAAACATTAAAAAATCAATAGACATACTACAACAGGGTGAAATAGCTATAAACTTCAGACACTACAAAATACATTTTATTTGTTCTTCCCGCTGGTCTAGTGGCTAGCACGTGTGCCTCAGGTGTATGTGGTTCCGGGTTCGATTCCCCGTGGGGGAAGTTAGGAATTTTAACTGTCATACCTATGTGGATGTTTTTGTGTTCGTGTTCTTGTCGTTCAAGGTTAATGGAAAAGATTGTAAAACGTGTATAACCGAGTAGAAAATAGAGACAAGTTACTCATATGTCAGATACGTTCGGTGAATCAGTTAACTTAAAGAAAAGAAAATAGTGTCCAAGGCATTTGTCTGTAATTGTAAAAAAAAAAAGTTACTTTCAAACCCACCAAAGTAACATTTTTCTTTTACCTGTTCTCGAAGTTCCTCTTCGTATTTCTATCTGATTCGATTAAATAGAGCTTCGAATAGAGACTATGTTGAATTCATTTATTGACTAAGCCTGAAATTCTGATAAAGATATGGCTATGATTTTACTACTACTACTACTATTATTATTATTATTATTATTATTATTATTATTATTATTATTATTATTTAAAATACGAAGTTTCAAATCAGGCGATGCAATGTTTACGTAAACTAAATGATAATTTATTTGATAATATTTACTAGTCAATTATACATTTGTGAGGTTTTGCTTTGGGAAATTAAGTGCATACAACATTGAATAGTAAGAGTATTACAATAAAAATATATTATTAAAAATATTGATTAAGTAATTGGAGTTAAACATGCTTTCCAGGAGGAACTATATATAGAGAGGATTTACTTTAAAATGTGATGCAAACGAATATTCGAGTTTTAATCCGAATAGAAATCGATAACTTACACAAGGATATTTACTTCATTAGTTGTATAAATCTTTATGCTTATCGTATTATAATTCTATTTAAAATTATATTCCATTTCAAAACGTAGAAGGAGAAATAAATATAATATTCTATTTGTTAAGGATACCTTTCAAACAGTGAAGATTTCAGGGCATGACCTGTCGGAGAATTTGAGATCCTGTCGACATAAATTTCCCCTTCGTGGCCATAAGTTATCTTCGATCATGCTCAAATGGACTAATAATGTTTTATCAGTTTTTTCTCATTCATATCGACCATTACCGGGGGAGAATCTTCTGAAATTGTCAATGCTTATAATTAGTTTTTCACTACAAATCAAAGGATAATAATGACATATTGAACATACTTAATATTTTGTTCTCAGCTGTGGATGTTAGATTTGCAATTCATATAATGTTCGCTTCTAATCGAATTTGAGAGAAAAGTAGTTTCCAAAGATTTATTCAAAGAAATGTTCTCAGTCCTCTGATGAAAATAGGAACACACTTTTAAGAAAGAAAAAAAAAAACGAATATTTTCTACAGGGTTTGAACACATAAACTTCTCATTGACAGACTAGTCACCCAAACCGCTCGACCAGTTCGTATGCCTTCAATAACGTCTTTTGACTTTTGTGTAAAGTGGTTTCCTGCTCCACACTTTTTTGTTTGTTTATGTCGATACAACTATAAGTTTGTGGTGAATATTTGGACGTTACAGGTCTTGCAATGCATAAAAGGGTTTTTCGTATAAATTACATTCAATTTTATGTCCTAATAACTTTTATACAACAGGTTGAATCTGTGAAATGATTGGGGTTGGAGTGATCGTAAATATTTTCATAGTTAGGAGCCTGGATATGCAAACCCGCTTAGCGTGGGGATTTACTTATGTGAAATTTGGTACATATAGAGACCTAGACAGGGGAAGGAGAAATATCAGCTTACATTCATTAACATGAATTCAGAACTTCCACCATCGAAGGTTGGAAGGATATTTTACAAAGTGTTATACATTTACTTTGGAGTGTTCAACAAATGCCACATAGGATATTTTTGCTCTAAAGTGTACAAATCTGACATTCGTTTGCACGAATTTAACATATCAACATAAACGAAGAAGAAGCAGGGGAGCGTAGAAATAATGTACAAAATATTAATCACGATGGTTGCAGCTATAAATATGAAGAAAATGGGGAAACAGTCTTTATTTTGATCTAAATGCATCTAAAAAGCTGGTTAATTACTTCACTTAACAGACTTCATAAACCAATTTGAAAACTTTCTGATTATCAAAACTTCATGATTATTTTCAAGGTTGTTAAAAAAGAAACCACACTGAAAGATGAAAGTTAAGCTTGTGATTGGATAGAATGCAAAATATTTGTGCAAGCTGTAACTCTTGGATGCATTTTTCTTTTTTCTTTTTTTATGACTGCGAAAAGCTCACGTTTTGTGGAATGGTTGCCACACACGAATCTGGGAGATGTTTCATGATAACGTGATGAAAGGCACCTTTAAAAAATAAATAAAATAAAAAAAATAGAGGAAGACACGTTGATGGCTTGTGAATACTGTTTGCGGAAACTAAATCACGTTCAACTCTCACTCATTCAGTACTGAAAGGAAATGGTAATAAGTTTGATTGTCAAGCTAATTTGCATATTTTCTGGACAAAACCATTTTTTTTTTTTTTAATTTTGCTAATTTCAGCAAACCAACAAAATAAGTTTGGTTCAAGGTTAACCTATTGAATAAGCAATATTATTTCAACCCTCTCAAAGCCCATACTTTGGTGAAGTGTTGGGGGCGCGGTGGCTCAGTGTTGCCGGTGGCAATAGCCGAGTGGTCTCGGGCGTTCGGCTTCGGATCATGAGGCGCAATCCACTGGGGGTTCGAATCCCTCTGAAGAGCAAGGTCGGAATTTTAACTGTCCTGGATATGTATGTGTTCGTGTTCCTGTCGAATATGGTAAAGGTCGAACAGGCCTTGTTTACGGGAAAACCCGGGTTGCTCAGGAAACTGAGGTATGATCGGTTGATCTTTTAAAATTAAAAAAAAAAAAAAAAAAAAAAAAAAGTGGTAGAGCGTTCACCTCCGGTGCTTGGGGTCCCTGGTTCGATCCCAGCTCCCGATCGAACCCGTGTTCGTGGGTTTTCCCGGGGTTCTCTCGTTTCCTCCCACTTTCTTCATTCCACCATTTCATTCATCTCTCATCATCACCGTCTCCTTTAGCCTAACCGGCATAATCATGGGACGTAAAACTCAAAGATTTCATTTCATTTTTTCGATGTTTCTCAGTATCTTTAACCTTTTTTATTCTATGAAAATCAGTATTGAATCCGGAGGCACTACTAAATTTAAACCACTTCTGATTAGAAATGGTCAATTCTCGAAATTTTACTTTCCGGAATCCGGAAAATTTTGACCACGAAAACTTTCACCTACTTTTGGTTTTCACAGTATGTTACGAATGCTGGTGTGTCCTTTTGAAACACTGAATCGATTGCAAGAAAATGCTTGTCTATATCTTTTACGTTCTTCTTCTGTGGCAATAAACGTTGAAACCGGAATGGGTTGATTTCTACTTCTTCCCGTTTGAACAGAATATTAACGGAAGAGATGGAACTTATTTTTGGAACGTTCAATTGATTGCAAAATATACTACTTCTCGAAATCTCTTACAGTTTCTGCTCTGATACCTAGCAGCAGACAGACGGACGTTCTATAGAACTTCAGATACTTATGCGTAGCACAGTTTGGAAGTCTTTAAAAAAAAAAAAAAAAAAAAAAAAGGAAACTGGGGATGATGTAACGAAAAATCCTTAAACACTGAATGAAGATTTTGTGCCTTCAAACTGGGAGTCAAACTCGGGTTACTCACACAGATGGGATGAATATTAACTATTCCGTACAAGAAAGTATTAATAATAATAATAATAATAATAATAATAATAATAATAATAATAATAATAATAGTATTATTTAGTGTAACTAAACGTAACATCTAATTCTTCGCTGGCTGTAAATCTCTCTGTGTGGTTTTCACAGAGTGGGTTGCATAGAGACGAGGTTTGTTGTTTCATTTCTCAGTTGGTTGTTCTAGTATAACTTCCGTGAAAATGAAATGACCCCACCCACTGAGATCTTTTATGACCCGTTCTTTGGAAGTAACAAGGAAACCACGAAAATAGATATAGAAGTATTAAAAAACGAAAGCCAGCAACAAAGGACAGGAAGATATGAATTATGTGTTATTGTTTTTCTTCAAAAAAGAAAACCCACTGACCAAATTAGAATTTCTGTGAAAAACCTTATACTTTATGTTCTCTGAAATGATACACAAATCACACACGAGTTCTACTCTAGCACCTTTGCTACCTGCGTAGGTGGTAGATGTATGATACATAATATTATTTAATATACTCTGCGGTTTATGCAGCTTAACTCTATATAGAAAAGTCTACACCACATAGCTATAAGGAAAGTTTATTTGTTACGAAAGTATACACCATGACTGTCTATCTAATCCTTTGAGAGCGCTTATCCTCTCCCAAGTTGAGTAGTAATATCGAGACAGGTGAAATGTTATCGTTGTTGCCAGAGTATACAACCATTTGGTTGCACAATAACTTCTTTACGTTTTAAATATTACTTTGTGGGTTGAAGCAGAAGTTGAGAAATAGATAAGTGATGATAATGAAAATATAGTACAATAAAAGTACTTATATCTAAGGCGACGCACAACAAAAAATGCTAACACCTCAAGTAACAAAATCAAATGCATAAACTTATTGTATACTTACACAGTAGAAAATGTCTGTGTCAATTCAACACAATAACTCAACATTTCCCGAATTGTGTTAAATTTTGACGCAAATTTATTATTATTTCAACTCCCTCACACTTTGGAGTGAAGTGTTAGAATGGCAGTCGTTAAATCCATCACCTGACATGATTAAGATTCTTTTTAGGAGCAGTTTACAAACACTACCTTTACAAATATCGGTTTATTTCTTATTAAACGGACATTACTCTTACGAGAGATAATAAAGTGTGGCATATATTACTTATACGAGGGACTGGAAATTGTTTATGCGCCTTGATGTTAAATGAATTTTATAGATTTCAGAAATTAGTGCTTCTTAAATACTACGACGATGACATCATAAAACTACATGTGGCCAGAAAGAAGTGTATAAAAACTTCATATTCATTTACACATTAATTCAAACAATGCAATATTTTTAACAAAATTAAGTTTGTGCAGAAAGGTATGCAAAGAGGTACTTGGCTGAAAAAGGGACTCATACACTGCAACCAATTATGGATACATAATTTAAATTTCTCTCTCTCTCTCTCTCTCTCTGGTCTATGGAACTCCGAAGTTGAATGCCGTGTTCACAAAAACTCTCCACTGACTTCTATCTTTAGCCAACTGGATCCAGTTTCTACTTTGTGTCCTTATTTCTGCGAGATCCATTTTAATATTGCCCTCTCATTTGCGCCTAGGTCTTCCTAATTTCGTTTTCCGATTGGACTTCCAGTTAAGACTCTGAAAGGATTGTTGCTTTTTTCCGTTCTGGCTACATGGCCTGCCCACCTGAATCTCCTAGATTTAATGACGTTAACCATGATTTAAATACAGAATATATAATATGCAAAATATTTCATACAGAAATAGCATTCTTTATGTGGAGAATAAAGTGCTGATATGGAATAAATAAACAAGTAATGATCATTTAGACCTATTTCTAATTTTCTGGTTTTCTCGTTTTCCCTTTGTGCATTGAGGACGCTATCCTGGTGCTAGTAAGTGATCCACTTGATGTTACAGAATGCTTTCTCTCCATCCATCATTCATGACATTATCCTAATGTTCATTAAATTACCCAGAAAGATATTATTTGATTGACAGGTTCATTTATACTTAGCTAAAGTGTAAATAGGGATATATTTTTTCAGTCTCTTATCACCTTATTCCTCCTTATATACAATCTATCGATAGAACCGAACCGTTGTTCCTCCATGTACTATTTAGCAGAGCGATTGAAACATCAATTCTGTGTTTTGGATTCAAGTTGATGTAGAGAGAATGGCAGGGGTTCATTAATAATGTTACTGAACTTTGTGATAACTTCGATAACTCTCTGGAACATTTTATCTTTTAACTAGCACACGACTCCACATATTATTATGGGTATTTTTCATCCTTTCATCTCTCTCTCCTTCGTCTGTCTTTGATGTTAAATTAGTGAAATACATGCAATGAATAAGACAATTTCGTGATTCTGGGTGTGATATTATCGAAGAACTGATTAACAAAGTCTTAAAGATCGTATTTACCAAAATCTCATTTAATTTAAAGACTAAGATGCAAATAATATATTTTTATACAAAATTTCGGGGTTCTACGCTGGACAATTTTGGAGATATGGTGAAGGGCAAAAAAAAAAAAAAAAAAAAATCAAGGCCCTCCCATCATTTTGTAGCATAGGGCAGTGATTTCCACCTCGGACGCAGGCCCGTGCTGGCCCACCGGGACACCGGGACGTGTCCCGGTGCGCCCTCCGAAATATCACAGTATAAATAAAGGTACAAGATTTTAGTAATAATTTCTTACAGTTTTATTGGTAAAGAACCCGTGAAAGGTGCAGTGCGCCCTTTACATTAGGCGCCCTTCCGAGACCACATCAAAGATGAACGATGTTATTTACAATTCTGTATAGCACAGCTCTGTACAGTACAATAAATACACACCGTTACTGTTGGCGAAGAACCCTTGAAAGGTACAGTGCGCCCTTTACATAAGGCGCCCTACGAAAGATCACACATTATAGATAAGTGGTTTTAGTTATCCTGTATACAAGCTTTGTTTAATAAATTCAAATACTGGCTGGTAGTACAGAACCTGTGAAGAATACAAGGCGCCCTTTACATAAGATGCCCTGAGAAATATCACATTATTTTTTTATTTTATTCTTCTGTATTTCAGTTTTGTATTATAAATTCATACAATTGCTATTGGCAGAGAACAGGTAAAGAATATAATCTTACTAACTAACTAACTCTATGGCCTATGGAACCCGAAGGATCAATGCCGCGTTCAGAAAAGCTCTCCACTGACTTCTATCCTTAGCTAACTGCATCCAGTTTCTACTTTGTATTCCAATCTCTGCGAGATCCATCTTAATATTGTCCTCCCATCTGCACCTAGGTTTTCCTAATGGTCGTTTTCCAATTGGTCTTCCAGTCAAGACTTTGAAAGCGTTTCTACTTTCTTCCATTCTAGCTACATGACCTGCCCATCTAAGCCTCCTAGACTTGACGACCCTAACAATGTTGGGTAAACCGTAGGCCTATAAATTATGTAGTTCCTCGTTACATAATTTCCTCCATTCCCCATTCCCGTTCCTCTTGGGTCCGAATATTCGTCTCAGGATCTTGTTCTCAAATACTTTCAGAAAGTTATATAGCTATAAAACGAAACAATGTGATACAGCAAGAATAGTTCGGATAGTCAAACGTACACATTTATGTAATACTACACTGACACTAGTCTCTAATTTACGATTTTTACGGCATCGAAGCTTTCACAGTCTTAATATGCATCCATATATCCGAGCATATTGATTGTTCCTGTGTGTTTTAAAGCAGTGTTCGGATAATCAGTACCTGTTGTATTTCTGAAATAAAGCTGTATTAATTTCCGTAAAATGTGGTCTTCCTGTCACCACGGCACGGCGCGTCCTCAGGTTGTAGATCAAGGAGAAGGCCTCTGGGATATAGAGGTTAGCTGCGAATATACTGAGTTAAGCAGTCGCGGACAGACAAGGAGTGATAATCCAGCTTGAGAATTTGGTGTGAGGCTAACAACCTCATCCATTTAAAAAAAAAAGATTTTTCAGATAAGTTCGCAGAATCCTCTGATCAGAACTGATAACTTGGCACGAACTCCGCAAAGTAAAATCGACATGAGATTTGGAACATTGAATATAAGAAGTCTCTATAGGACAGGCGCGTTAAAATTTGTAAAAAATGAGTTTAGAAGTAGAGGTTGGAACTAGTGGGACATCAGGAAGTTAGATGACAAGGAAATGGAGGAGTCAAGTCGGGAAATTTTACGTTCTTTTACGGGGAACAAATTAGAAATTACCAACTAGAAACAGGGCTTTCCGTTCACAAACGAATACGTAATATCAGCAATTGCATAGGTTGAATTTGTTAATGATAGATTTTTCTTTTACTTCTCTTAAGGGTCGGTGGTGTAATATTATTATTTTAAATGCACATGCCCCAACAGAAAATAAGGATGGCGATTTAAAAAATACAGTTTTTACGAAAGAATAGAACGGGTATTTGATCATCTCCTGCAATACCATATGAACATTCTGTTAGGCGGTTTCAATGCGAATGTAGGACCAGAGGGTATTTTCAAACCGATTATAGGGAATAAATGTTTGCATAAGGAAGGTTGTGACAACGGCGTTAGACTCGTGAACTGTGCAACATCCAGAAACCTTATCGTGAAGACTACAAAATTCCAACATCGCGACATTCATAAATATACTTGGACCTCATGAGATGGAAAAAACACATATTCAAACTGATCATGTTTTAGTAGACAGAAAAGAACAGTCTAGCACAACTGATGTTTGGTCGTTCAGAGGAGTTGATTGTGATAGTAAGAGAGAGACTATCGTTGAATAAAGGAAATATTCAATATCTGAAAACGGGGCGGTATTTTTTTAAAATAGAGGAGAGTCGGGTGAGGAAGGGCCAGATTGAAGTGTCGAATAGATTTTCGGCTTTAGAAGGTTCGGAGTGCACTAGTGTTTAAGATACTTGGTTGAAATTAGAGATAACATTAAAATTTCAGCAAAATAAATATTGGAGCACGCAGAAATACGTAGGAACAAACCATGGTTCAACCAGGAATGTACTAAAGTAGCAGAAAAGAGAAAACAGAAGAAACTGCGTTGGCTACAAAATCCGAACGAAATATTGTATAAAATTTCATTGTCATCTGGCAAAAAAAAACTTCTAAAACTTTTAGAACAAAGAAACGCTACTTTTGAAAGTTAAAATTAATTAACTTGAAGATAATAGTTAGAACAAAAACATTCGGGACATGTATAAATGCATCAACGAACTTAAGAAGGGCTATCAACTTCGTGCTTATATATTAAAGAAACCTAAAGGAACAGTTCTCACTGATACAGATAGCATCTTAAATAGATGGAAAGATTTCTTTGACGATTTGCTTAACACATAGCCAAAAACTAATGCGCGTGGAGAAAGTGAAATGCATGCAGCATAACCGTATATTCCAGAACCTAAGCAGGCAGAAATAGAAATCGCTATTTTTTTAAAAAAATAAACACACATCTCCGGGTGTAGACGAAATTCTGGTTGACTTAATTTTAGCTGGAGGGGAAAAATTGTAGAGCAAGATACATAAACTCATTCTCATTATCTGGAACAAGGAGGAATTACCACAAGAGTGAAGAGAATCAATCGTTGTTCCAGTTCAGAAGAAAAGCAACAAAACAGATCTAATAATTATCGAGGTATTTCTCTTCTGTCAACATCCAATAAATCCTCTTACACATTGTATTAGGAAGATTGACTCCATACGAAGATGAAATTATTGGAGATTATCAGTGCGGACTTAGACGAAATCGATCAACTATCGACTAGATATTTACCATTCGACTAATACTTGGAAAGAAATGAGAGAATACAACATCCTGGCACATCAATTATTGACTTTAGACTCTGGTAGGAGGGAAGCATTGTACAACATGCTTACAGAATTTGCAATACCGAAAAAGGTAGATTAATTAAGATATGTTTAAATGAATCCCGAAGTAAGGTTCGAGTAGAGAAATTCTTGTTCACGAGCTTTCACGTTGAGAATGACCTGAAACAAGGAGATGCGTTGTCGTCATAATTATTTAACTTTGTTCTGGAGAACACTATAAGGAAAATCAAAGACAGCAATCAGGTACTAGAGCTGAATTGTATTTGCCAGGTTATGGCGTATGCTGATGATGTAAATTTAATAGGGAATGATAGAACAATAGAAAGGAATGCAGAAATCTTAATTAACGCTTGCACGGATATAGGCTTAAAAATAAACGCAGAGAAAACTAAATAAATGGAAGTTTGTCGGGATCATAATACTGCATTTTATGATGCGTTAAAATACCAAATAATATTTTCTTTCGACAAAGTGGATACTTTCAAATATCTAGGATCATTATTAACACACCAAAACCATAACCACTAAAAAAAATTGATGTCAGCTGAAAGCAGGGATTTCGTGCTATTATTTAGTTAAAAATCTTTTGTTGTCTCTAATTCTGTTGAGGAATTTGTAGCTCAAAATATAAAACGATAATCATGTCTGTTGTGCTGTATGGTTGCGAAACATGGTCACTGACTCTGAGGGAAAATCGCAAACTAAAAGTATTTGAAAACAAGATTCTTAAACCAATATTCGAACTCCAAAAGGAACGGGAATGAGGAACGGCGGAAACTTCCTAACGATGAACTGCATAATTTTATACCGTTTACCAAACATTGTTAGGGTCATCAACTCTAGGAGGCTCAAATGGTCAGGTTATGTAGCCAGAATGGAAGAAATTAGAAACGCTTTCGAAGTTGTAACTGGAAATCCAAATAGGAAAATGACCGTTAGGAAGACCGAGGCGCAGATGGGAGGACAAAATTAAAATGGTTCTCGCAGAGATTGAAATATAAAGTAGAAACTGGGTTCAGTTTTCTAAGGACAGAAATCAATGGAGCGCTTTTGTAAACGCGGCAATGAGCCTCCTGCGTCCATAGGCGTGCTATATTAAGTTGTTGATACATTTAGCTTCTTTTCATTTGACAGAAATGTTATTACAGAAACTAAAATGTTTTTCTGTAGTAAAGAGGATTTCGATTCGAGGTTAGCTATTTACGTTAATACTAAAACAAATTTGGTGGTGATTTTCATATAAAATGGCACCCATACTTTCTTTCAAAGTCTCTCTCTCTCTCTCGATATATATATATATATATATATATATATATATATATATATATATATATATATACACTCCCGTTTGTATGGGCGGCCTTTTAGTAGACTTGTCCACCGCCCTCATTAGTATCCCAGCACGGCCCTGCTCGGATGACGACTCACTTTACAGAACCCTCATGACATCGCGACACATGTATTCACTTATTTTTTTTTATTATTAATGATAAAATAAATTATAACACTATAACGCTGTAAATAACTATGTAGTACCTAAGTATCTGCAAGGAAAATTGCACGCTGTTGCTGCCGTTAAAGAAATTGTCTGGTAAAATCTGTCTCCCAATCATTAAAGGCTGCATACTAAATAATAATAATAATAATAATAATAATAATAATAATAATAATAATAATAATAATAATAATAATAATAATAATAATAATAATAATAAAATCTGTCCTATGAAGTCTAGAGGCATTCTAGATCATACTAATTTTTAAATTCTCAAATTTCACGACACGTACCTCCTTAGGCTGGACTACACACTGGTTGGAAATAACTGGTCTAAAGTGCAGGGAGAACATAAAATATACAAAATTTCATGGTTCTAAGCCTAATAGTAGTTTCGGAGATCCGGAAAGTGAACATAAATTAGTAAACAAATCACACATTTAAGATAGATCCCTTAGGGGAAGTATTTCACAAAATCCCGTCTTAACTACAGTCTAGGATGCAAGAAGGACGGTTTTACAACATTTCAAGGTTCTAGGTATTATAGTTTCGGAGATCTGTTGATGAGTGCGTTAGTGGATTTACTCTTTTGTATAATAAACTGGCTGAAATACCAGTTTTTCGCAGGGAAATACCTGTTTATGCAATATATATTTGAAGGTAAAGAAATGAGTAAAATAAATAAAGAGCAACTCCTTTGGTGTTATCCCAGTGAATATCAGTTTAATATATAATTAACGAAGAGCAACACCTTCGATGTTGCCCCTGTCAGCTCCTGGACCAGCTGCCTTACCCCTTCTTGCCTAAATTTGGATGCAGAGAAATGGATAGGGCTCAAATGTCATCGAGACTCTCACCAATTAGCTTAGCGATCTTGCAAACTATGGATTCGATACTAATATCGGTCATTTTGAAAACACTTTTTTTTATTCCTTCCTACAACCCCATGACAATGAGAGCTAAAATTAAACTTGACCGACGTCAAAACTCCGTTACTATTCATCTTAGCAATCTCGAAAACTATTAATTTGACACTAATATCCGGCGTCCCTGTAATTTATGGCCTCCCTTTATGTATACATTTTGACCTCCATAATTTCTTCCCGTGTCAGAATTCGAAAAGAGGAAGTACAGAATTAGATATCGTCAAGAGCTATGGGTCTACCAAATTTGGTGATCCTAGGTCAATCATTTCTTTGCGAAAAGCTTATTACAGACAGATACACGCACAGATTATATTATTATATTAGTACAGATTAATTGTAAGTAAACTACACTGAATATACAGGTTTTCTCCTGTGTGCTTGTATCATAACTATTGACAAATACACTTCTGAATTATCCATTATGAATAACTAGAGCTTGACCTTGTAGTTTAATAACAAAGTTCACAAACAATATAGTCCCTATAAGCTTTTCATATTTTATATTGTTTGATGACTATTCTGATTTCCTATGCAATGAGATCATGTATTTACGAGTACATTAATAAGTACAGTTTCGTGCCTATTTCTCAGAGATACTTTAGAAAAGAATTAAATTGACTGCCGGCTTTATTTTTTCCTGCCAGTGTTTATGGCTTCCTCTGAATTTTCCTGCATTATATCTAGCGTTACATTGCGCATGCTATCTAGCGTGAGCGAATGCTGTTTCAGGCGATCCATGCCATATTTGTGTCCTGGACGTTGCTGGAAATGACATTAGAAAGCAAATGGCTAAAACTAAGAAACGAGCGAGGGAGGGATTACTCTATTTCCAAAATCTATACAGAAGTTGGGCGGCTATTTAATCGTGGGTACAAATTTGTGACGACAATGCCCAAGCAAACAAACGCCAAGCAGTCATTGCACCGTGTTAGTAGGAAATATTTAGGAACATTATCTGATCCCGATATCTCAACAGATATCTGTATACCAGAAGTTCTTGACCATGCACGACGAAGGAAATTTTCTTCACGATGAAATATTTGAACTTCATAATAGGCTACTTGTATTTGCCATCACCAAAGAAAGAGAAGCCTAAGCTAAGAAAGAGAAGCCATTTTTTATTGATGGGACATTTAAAAGTTCCAGTAAGTAGTTCGGACAACTTTTCCGCATTTATGCTGATCTGGGAAGTTCTTGGGAAGAAACTAATGTCATCCCTGTTGTTTACGCTCTTTTACCAAACAAGGAATGTCAGACCTACAATAGACTCTTTGCAGCTATCAAGAGCCACGTACCTAGCTGGAATCCCGAGTCTATAGTTATGGATTTTGAAATTGCAGTCATTCAATCAATCAACTCTCTGTTCTCTGCAGCAACGATATCCGGTTGCAACTATCATTTCAACCAGTGTGTGTGGAGAAAAGTACAGGAACTCGGCTTAGTGACTCAATACAAGGAAAGTGCAGAAGTTCGTCTTCACGTTCGAATGTGTGCTGTACTAGCTCATATACCACTACATCTCACTGACGATTGCTGGTTATACATTCAAGAAGGAACACCAGAAAATGAAAGTTTACGATGTTTCTACGACTATTTCATCGACCAGTGGCTTGAAAACAAAAGTATTTCAA
Organism: Thermobia domestica; assembly: GCF_964235325.1. Classification (NCBI taxonomy): domain Eukaryota; kingdom Metazoa; phylum Arthropoda; class Insecta; order Zygentoma; family Lepismatidae; genus Thermobia; species Thermobia domestica. Next base: position 260,359,685 of record NC_137456.1, read on the forward strand.
GATGCATGTGGATTTGTTCCGGTAGACGTCACCGAACCAACAACGTCTGGGAAGGTTGGAACAGGAGATTGGACAATTTGTTTTCAAGGGCTCCTGCGAATGTATACTCGTTAGTGAATACACTCCGAGAAGACTCTGAATACCGTGGCGACACTTACGACAGGATAGCTCTCAATTTTGACGTCAAGAGAACAAAAAAGTCTGCAATTATGACAGATACGATTGTTAGTGAGATTTTGTGTAAACTTGAAAAGGATGTATATCTAAAGAAATTTCTAAAAATAATTGCTTATATTCAGAAATTAGAGTAATGTAAATTTGTTTGTAAATTTGTGTATAATATACATAAAAATGGAAGAATTTCTATTGGAACAAAAATAAACTAAAGAAAAGGTGGTCTCCGCTGGAACCAGAAGCATGAAAAAATTACGAGCTTTGGAAAATGGAAAACAAAATATATAGAGGACGAAGAGAGACTCCTCCGCGTGGTGTTCCCTGAAAACGACATTTGTCGGCTGAAAGTTTGTTTCCGGGCAAGTGTCACATGGCAAATTGTGATTCATCCAAGGTCGTTGGGTGTAAACAACTGTCACTCCTGGCAAGTATCCCGCACCCCTTCGACTCGATGTCTTTCACTAATTATTTTCTATTTATCTGCTAAGTAATGAGATAGAAAGTACCAATCATTCTCCCATTCTCTAAAAGAACTTCTTGCTTGTAAATCAATTAACTGAGTCTTCTTACGTTTTATTCTACTTATGCGTAACAATGCAAATTTTAATGGGTGCAGCTTCACGGTTTCAAGCTATGAGTGTTAGTAGGCCCTTTGAATAAATATGATGATAATATATACTACATAAAGTCATTGTCAGAAGTGTCAGCACTTTAATGATTTTTCAGAATTTTAAAAATAAAAGACACTGTGTCCGTACAAAACCACTGGACTCGTTTTTGAAAATAAACAACGTTGTTCATATAATGATACGAAAATTTATGGTCTTCTTGACATCGAAATAAATTTATTAAGGAAAATTGCTTGGTAAGGTAACTAACGTCATGATTTGTTTGATGCATCGTTTCACCACACGTTTTGGTGCGCATATGAACTCTTGCTAATAGTTGTCTATTTACTTCAACGAACAGTTGTATATGTGCTGTTCAATCCTGTCGTAATACAAGCAAAATTGCATGCAAATCGATGATATTCGATCTTCCTGTTTTCATTCACGTAAACCATTTAAATAGTGTGAAGAACACGCAAATAGTATAAAATGCGGAAGAGAAACTGTTAAATAAGAGTCGAAGCACGTATTTAAGTGGTTATTTTGAGAGAAGAGTCATTCTCTTCGAAAAATTGTTCAGTGATTGGATGGAACAGTGCGTCGGACTCTTGATAGATAGTCCATAAAGTGGTGTAAATAGTACACAGAAACTTACTAATCGCCCAAAATTAGCAACTTCTGTTAAGAACAAGTTCACTAGAGAAACAAGCAAACGGAATAGGCGTTAACTGCTCCAGAAGAACCAATAGAATTAGGGAATTTTAATGAAATTTAGTAGAATTTTGAGGTATGACTTAGTAATGAAACTTCCATTGCTGGTTCGCATCATTGTAGGACACTCAGGTCGAAAAAGTGTAAAAACGTTTTTCAGATCAGACATCTTGACTGAGATTTCTCTGGGTTTCCTCATTGATACCAGGTAAAGGTCGGGCAGTGATACTCCTTCCTTCCCAATTCCCCGGGCAGTGATCTCCCCAAGCAGTGACAACATCCTTCATACGTGACGAGTTAACATGGCAACAGATACCGAAAGTTCAGAAAACTAATTCGTAATCCTAATCAGATCCTATCTTGAACTGAAAGTTTATTTCTTTTATACACTTATTGCTGTAAAATTCGGTAGAAAGAAAGAAATATCTGGTGCTAAAGATACAGAAAATATATAGGAGCAGCAATTTTTCATTAATTTATACAGCAAAACCCCTCCCTTATTTCTAGAAGAAAAAAAAACGGAGAAACAGTCCCAATGGTAGATTTTGTTGCGGAAACTAATTTGTTCTTCTTCTTCATTAGTAGAGAAGGAATCGAGAAGATAATTACCTTTCTATAAATCAGTGAGGAGGAAAAAGGTTAAAAAAAAAAAAAAATAAACAGAAAAATTGTTTCGTAAGAAATCAAATCATGTTGGTGTCACTGACTCATCTTCTCCCTCTCTCTCTCTCTCTCTTTATATATGAAGTTGCTTGAAAAACTTCTAATTGGAGATCGTTGCCCTGTTATTACTCTTTCAATTCATATTATTATTGAACCCATTTACTCTTTTTAGCTAAAAAAATACAGTAACAGTTATGTACTATTTTTCTCTCGTTTTGAAGTTATATGTATATTCTAAGAAACCTTTACAACATCTGTTTGCTAACTGAAATGTCAATTACCTGGCCATATTAGAAATCAATATACATACTTAAACACAAAATTTACAGGAAGTATGTGCATCAAACTGTTTGTAGTATATTCATCATTGTTAGCATTATTTGGGTCACTGTCACGACTAAGTGAGTCACTGTTACGACTATGTGTTCTACTATTACGACTATGTGAGTCAGTGTTACGACTATGTGTTCTACTATTACGACTATGTGAGTCAGTGTTACGACTATGTGTTCCACTTTGATTACTATGTATCACTGTTACGACTATGTGTGTCACTGTTATGACTGTCTGTGCCACTGTTACAAATATGTTTACCACTATTACGATTATGTGTGTCTCTGTTATAATTATGTGTGTCACTGTAACGACTATGTGTATCACTGTTACGACTATTTGTATTACTGTTACGACTATGTACATCACCGGTAACGACTATGTGTGTCACTGTTACAACTATACGTTTCACTGTTATGACTATGTATGCCACTGTTACGACTATGTCTATCATTGTTACGACTGTGTGTGTGCCTTTGTTATGACTTTGTGTGCTACTGTTACGACTATATGTATCACTGTTATGACTATGTGTATCAATGTTACAACTATATGTGTCTCAGTTACGATTATGTGTGCGTCACTGTTACGACTATGCGTCACTTTTAAGATTGTATGTCACTCTTACGACTATATGTGTCACTGTTAGTAGAAATCAAAGAAGAATAGATATAAACTGCTACCAGACCTGTGTATTTTTTCAATATCGTATATAAATAATTAGTCTAATAGATAAATAATATATTTGTAATAGTATATAAATAAAATTAAACAATCTATTCCAGCAATATAAAGAAAAAGAACTATCAGCTGCATCGGATTCCTAGTGATATTTGTTAACGCCATAAAAATTTATATTTTTCTATGTCCTTGGAAACTATGCACAATTTACTCCCCAAACTTTTTTTAGCTCAATGTGGTCTCCCGGTTCAAATATATATATATATATATATATATATATATATATATATATATATATATATATATATAATATATATAATATATATAATATATATAATATTTCATCTTTGCGCCAATATTATAATTAAACAAAAATTAATTTTTTTTATAGTTAATAATAATTTTGGGTTATATCTATTAACCATACAGTAGATTGTCCTCTTGCTACTGCTATAGCTAGTGAGGCAGGTCTGTAATAACCATGCACAAACAAATGGGGGCCCGGCCCCGACCGCACAAACGACTTCCTACCTCCCCCCAAATGAAGTTCGTCTGTTAAGTATTTGTGTAAATCTGTTTACTACAGTAAATGAAGGTACACAGTATAATACAACAAGTAGAAGTGCCCGTTCTTCGCATGAGAATAATGGTTTAATTAGTATAAAACCGAAATCTTACACATTGTAAAAATTGCCCCTCTTTTCTGCTACAGAAGGAGTATCTCCAGAAGCCCTGCAACACACATTCACTAATTTTTGATTATGAATTGATATATCGAATTTCTAACCATCAACTTAAACGAATGATCACACTAGGCATATTCAGAGTACACAGTCGAAAATTTTAATACTAGTAAAAATTGCGCCTTTACGAATCAAATCTTCGAGAAGCCTGAAACACGCTTCCAGTAATTTCAAATAGAAGTTTATATATTGGATTTCATACCTCCAACTTGAACGAATACTCAATTGATATATTTCTCTATAAAGAATCGGAAATATTATTATTATGGAAATTTTTTATTAGCGGAATTGTTGAAAATGTAATAACATATTTTCACTGATTTTTAATTAAGAGTTTAAATACCGAATTTCATACCTCTAACTTTACAATAAAAGAATCGAAAGTTGTAACAGAAAATGCACCTTTTTTTTCTATTTAAGAGCGGAATTTTCGAAAAACGCTGAAAAACATGATCAGTCTTTAGTGATACTACTGATACTGATATGCTACTGATACATTTTAGGCATAATCATCAATTTTGTTACTCTCATCTTCCTAAATGGACGCATATTGCGATATTATTATTATTATACCATTCTGTAACATTATGTATAAGTGTGATCTGTTTCCCATCTTTATAATATATTTTTATTCATATAAACCAATGTTTCCTTTCTTATGAATATGATAGCTTATTGGTACATTTCCTAAAATCTGTGATTATAATTTTGCACAGTGTCGAAATAATATTAATAATAAATATGAACAAATGTAGTCTATACATGGGGAGTTATTAATCAATGCTTTCACATTCCGAAACAAGATTTTTGGCGCGCTTTAGTATGGAAAAGTCCAGCCCCCTGTAAAAGTCATCGGCTCCCAAGAAAAACTTACATACACCCTTTAGTGAGGCTATGAACTATGAACCTCTCTCTCTCTATCTATCTATCTATCTATCTATCTATCTATCTATATCTATCTATATATAAATATATATATATATATAATATTATATGATATACTGGTTCCAAAACGGAAATCTGCTTAAATCTGCACAAAGGAGTATACAACAATAGTACTTAAAAATGTGCACACATTCGTCATGTTTATATTTAAAAGTAAGAGTACCGAACGGTGGTTTACAAGGCTATAAATTATTGACTGTAATTGTCAGAATCCTTTGAGACTGAGATTTTTACGATATGTGTGTCAAAACAGCAATACAATCTTTCTTTGACAGTCTTATCGCATGCATATGGAGTCCATACATGCATACGTAAAATTCTGAAAGGAGCACAGAATACGTTATGTTCATGTGTTATATGGTGCTTGTTGGACGATGAAGAAAAATGTGAGTCTATTTCGACATCTCTACATCAATCACATATACTATATACGCTTTGAGTACACAAGGAAACAATCATTTACAAAATGGACATCAGATGTCTCTCAAGGCGTTAACTAACTCATATTTTTTAACATTTTTTACAAAGAGGGGCTTTAAAACTTAACTATGACTTAAAATGGTGAGAAGTTATATAGCCAAACGCACTATACCATCTGTTGCGTATACTGCTAACAACAAAGGACTCTGCAAATGGGCCATAAATATGCTTAAAAATGTCACTAGATGTCACTAACAAAGGTTCATGAAAAAACCCACAAATGGACGAGCAAAATATTTTCCTATTATTTCTTCTCCAGATGCTTGTACCAACACTGCGGCATCTTCCAACATTGTAAAAGATGCACGACTATACGCATAAAAGGTAGTGAAGGTTACTTCGAAAATATTATCTTTTAATTTATAATGTTATAACATTTAATTTAGTTGGAACTGTTTGCACTACTCTCTTCCATACTATAGTATAGTTATAGGAAACACCTTAATTGTAAATCTTTCGAGGCTACGTTAAGAATCACTCGTCAGGCGTATCTTTCGATTCTTTGACAAAATGTACAGAGTGGGCAGAATGTAAGCTCAATCTTTGCTTAACCATGTCGGTCCCGGCGTTCCCCACGGGGGACATGAAATATGACAATATTATTCTTTCTTTACAACTTTAAAATCAAACTGGCAACATTGAAAAGTGTTTACAGGGTAGGGTCCATTTATGATCATCCCCTTATCATCCATTTATGTGTGAAATTATCAGTGGGTAGGTATTTGTAGAGACTTCAATAACCTCTACAAACTTAAATATTAGCTTGTTTCGAGAAATGAAGAACAGGAAATTTCCGATAATTTCATGGAAATTTTAATATATACGTATATAGTCCTTGTATGTAGGAATAGTCGGAAGAGATTAACATGTATCCGCAAGCATTGGTTAATTCTTCTTTAGTCAGAAAGTCATAATATTGATTAAATTTTTAAATAGCACCTACTTATTCATCCACTTAGTCATCACCATCCTATGGAAGGCAATGGCAAACCACCATGGGTTTACTTTACCCTAGGAACCTTCGGGTCAAAGACCTGCATTCAAACAGAACACTAAACCATTATCATCATCAATTCAGCTAATAATCCTGTAAAACTAGAGCAAACTCGTGACTCCGAAGATGTCTCTGTTTCAACAACCGGCTCCGACAACATAAACCATTGGAGAGAGCATCCCAACTTACATCAATATCCACTGATTTACTAGCAGATGAAAATGTAAATTGTGATAAAGCATTAGAAGTTAATCTTGCTGTGATGAAGAAGATTGAGCAATTCAATAAAATTTATCTGAAACGCAAGTCAAGTGTGAAGTCTGGGCAGCTTAACAAGATCAGTAACTGTGCGTAATGAAGCAATGTGTGTAAACCCAAACAAGCTTCTGCACTCCATGGTATGCACAGTTAACTCTGAAGAACAGTTGTCTGAGATCTTCAAATCTGAACTATCTGCGTATCCTCTCTCCTTATTTTATGAAGGAGGTCTAATGAGAAAAGGTACTAAATCATCGACAATATCAGTTTTGTCCTGAACTTCGACCCAGAAAACAACAAGTGGTGCCGCAAAACAGGGTGTATCCTATATAGTTGATGGTTGGCATCTCTTGCATCGTGTTGTATTGCAGTGTCCAGGCATGTTCAAAGAAATATGTCAGCAATATACTGCATGCGTTGTTACACATTACAGAAAAGTCTCGTTTTTGATGGAAATATCGATGGTATAAGGACAAAAGATAAGGAGCATCTGCGACGTGTAGGAAACACTTGCCACGTAGACATAGAATTAGAAGATAATATAACTGTTATTGAAGGGCAGACTGAATTTCTCCTATATCACAGCAACAAAATGAGATTCAACTATCTTTAGAGTAAGCATCTCCAGAAATCAGGATACAAGGTACTCCAGGCCAAGGTAGATGATATGCTGATTGCAACCACGGCTATTACAGAGACCAAGAAAGACTTCAGAGTTATTTTGATTGGTGAAGACAAAGATTTATTAGTTCTTTTAGTTATCCTTGCTCCACCAGACATATCTTTAAAAATGATTATGCCAGTCCAGTGAAGATTTGCTCAGACAAGATTCACCATATCGGAACTATTCTAGATGATATAGGTGATGTGAAAGACTTTCTTCTAATTGTACACGGCTTCACAGGATGCGATTCAGTTTCGTCAATTTATCGAAAAGGCAAAATCTCTGCTTACAAAAAGTTAGAGTAATAAGGAACCTAGAGAGAAACTAAGTATTTTCAATAATTCTCTAGTGTCAGCTGAAGCTGTGGCTTAAGCTGGTGAATCTTTCTTTCTGTTACTGTATGAGTCTAAAGATACTGGGAACTTGGACATTTTATATCACCAACTATATGAGAATACAACTGCCAAACAGCTTATACATTTGCAGTTTAATTTAGCTGTACTTCCTCCAACAACAGGAGCCGGTCGTGATCATTCACTCCGAGTCTTTTATCAAGTGCAGCAATGGCGTTGTGTTAACATGGACATTTTACAATAGGGCTTGAAGATAGTCAATAGTTATCTATGTCCCACCTTACACCGACGACTGTGAATAAAAAAATGAAAATGAAATCTTAAAGTTTTATGTCTCATGGTTATGCCGGTTAGGCTAAAGGAGACGGTGATGATGAGAGATGATTGAAATGGTGGAATGAAGAAAGTGGGAGGAAACAGGAGAACACCGAGAAAACCCACGAGCACGGTGTTTGTCCAGACTGTGAATAAAGTTCTGAGTGTTGGAGAGATATGTTAAAATTCTCAATCATGTATATGTACTTCGTATGACATGGACGTACCAACTGAAACATAGAAGATGAAATGGAAATGGATGGAGATTTGCTAGTTCCCGAAAAGGATATCGAAGAAGAGAAATTCCAAGATGTCAAATACCCTCATCTGGAATAGATTAAAGTAAACTTAAGTTACTTTCAAATCAAAATTATCTAAGTTTGAAACTTTTACATAATAAAGAATTACTTTTTATGTCCTTTCCTAGCTTAAACATTACGAATTTTTATACGTTACTAGACATGATCTTTTTTAACAATTTTGTACACACGTCAAATTCTTCCGACTAATCTGGCTTGCGAAGAATAAAGATATTTTCAAAAATCCCTCAAATTTTAGGATTTTTCCCTTCCCCAAAACAGTCAACATCGGGTTTTATAAAAGATATTGCAGCTTTTTCAAATGCCTATCCATTTATAACTTCAGTCAAAACTTGTGAGTGCTCAGGTGAAATTTTTATATTATTTGGACAAGAGGGGAATTTAACATGAATCTAAATTTAAAATCCCAGCTTTAGAAGGCAATTATGTTGCGTATTTTTAACGTTTTACTGAGAAAGGTTTAATCAACAATTTGCACATATTTTATGCTTCTTCTCCCTACAATATTGTATTATAATAAGGTCAAAAAACAAAAATTACTTCTGTTTCGAGAAAATTAGTGGAATTTCCCTTTTTTCCCTCTAGGGAAAGTGAAAATTTCCTCAATTTTCATATAATAAGAACAACTAGTTAACTATCTTTTCAATGAGGTATAGTTTATATCTCTGCTGTGTTTACAACCTGTATTATCGTCAATTAAAATGAATGCTAGGTCTCCTCGAAAACTTTTGGTATTGGGAATTGGCCATCCAATATGGCGGCCATAGTGACCAAACCCGACCCGGGATTTTTTTGGACTTTCTCTGTGTTACTAAACAGAGTGTTATGATCATTTTAGAAAAGGTCTCGGATTGTTTTTATGTATTTTCTCCCTACAGTGTTATAATAAAAATCCAAAAACTCATTTTTTCAATTCTGTTCGGAGTAATTTTGTAGAATTTCCCTTTTTTCCCTTTCGGGAAAATGTAAATTTCGAAACTTTTTACACAATAAGAACAACTAATTAAATATGTTTTCAATGAGGTGTGGTTCATATCTCTACTGTGTTTACAACCTGTATTATAGTCAGTTAAAGTGAATGCTATGATTTACACGAAAACTTTTGGTGTTGGAAATAGACTATGGAAATACCAGAAGCAAATAAGATAATCCATTTTCCTTACAATTTTATTCTATTCGCTGCATAAGATTAGCGTTCGTTTCACCACTGAGGATATGTAAGACATGGACCTACAATTTAAGGTGGGACCCGATCCACCATTGCAAGGCTGTTATACTAGAAATCGAACCTAAACCTCGTACTACATTAAATCCACGTGCGCTAGCCATTAGACCACCGGATAACTTTATTCTAAAACTTTAATTATTCATTGACAAAAAGGGTATATGAGTTCTAGTTTAGAGTAAGATATAAGTGGGTTCAATGTATTAAAACAATATTAATGGAAGTTAGGAAGGTGAAACTTAGGATACCCATCTAAAACAGTTACTGAATTATATCAATGTTGACCTTACTTTTTAGCGTCAGACGAATAGGTTAGCTGATGACCCTTGCCTGCCAGTGATTGCAGAGTAGTTATTACTATTACTGTTAATAATACGACATCTAGAACATGAATATAAGCAATTTCACAGAAAATGCACAAGTTATACATTTATATTCTGTTTGACTCTGTCACCTGTTATTGACATTCTCTTTTCTTGATCCACATGTGTCGTAAATAATGTATTAATATATATATATATATATATATATATATATATATATATATATATATATATATATATATATATATATATATATATATATATATATATATATATATATATATATATATATTATTTGAGTGGGAGACATGACCCTTTGGGCCATTTTGGGTACGATAATTATATTAACAACAGAACTGTAAGAACATTCTGGAGAAACGAAATGAATAACACACATGTGGATCAAGCTCCACACTCATAGGTAGCTTTAGTAGCAGGCAGAAGCGTTATTTGGGAAAGAAAGCGACATTTGCCCTCCAGAGTTTAAGAAACACGTGCTTTCTTATAACTTGTATATTGATATACTAATAAATACGTGGAACTCTTATGACGGTGTACAGCCTTATCCTTCATTCCCTGGCAAACCTGAAATGATGCTACTGGTAGCAGAGGTAGTTTAAGGTGGAAGAGAGAAAATTACTCCGATAGTCACAAAACGTTGAAAATAAACCTTTCATAATAAAAACATTTTTCTGAGATGAATAATGGGTATTAATCCTAAGTGTTTCAACGTTTCCATAAAACTGACAATTCTCAAGTATTTTTAATATAATTTACCGGAAAATGACAATTATTTCTGTAGAAGGAAGAATCTTGAAAAAAAATCTAACAGTTCCATTTGATAGACAGTTTCCTGCTCTTGCAAATTAGTTCAATTAACTTTAGAAAAAGTTAATCATTTTCGAGAAAATTAGCCAAAACAGGAATGAAGATGTTTTTTCGTCCGCCATTTCTTCAAGATGGCAGCCTTAGCACAAGTGTGATCAATAGGTACTTTCAGTATGCTGATGAGGAAGACAAGTATAACAATCTTAAGATGAAATGACTAATTATGTCCATTACTACTAATTATGTCCACGTTCAGCATATAAGTAAATTCTAATTAGAGTGACATATTTTCGCAATAATCAGTAACTTTTGAACCATTTGCAGATAACGAGGCTCTGCTGACATTTTTTTTATTATTTCATTTGTCTAAATATTTCCTATAATGATATCTTAATTTATGCGTATAAATTAAACACCAACTAAATAGTAATAATAATATAAAGAAAATTCAGAAGTGTAATTTTATTTTTGAAAATATGGTCTTTTGCATTTAGATAAAATTAAATAACACGATCACAAATCAATGTATAGATATCTGAGACACTTCCACTCAGTAATTTGTAAAAGAGATGAAGTTTCTCATGTTTAAAGAATAGGAAATACACGAAATTAAAAGGTTGTTACGAAAATAGGATAAAAATTAAAAAAAAAAAAAAAAAGCACTCAACATTTTATTTTCCATAAGTAGAAGCTTTGCTTTGTTATAAGTAAATATAAACTAATTATTTGCTGTACAAAACTATATAGTTTCGTTAAAATTCAACATTTTAAGCATTATTTGTTTTAATCATATTAGGTAGATGGAATACCAAACTGACTAGTCTCTAACATGATATACAATTTCTACTTTAATGTCCCACGATTATACGGTTTTGAAATTAAAATGAAATGAAATCTTTGAATTTAACGTCCCACGTTATACCCACTAGGTTAAGGGAGACGGTAATAAAGCAAAGTGAATGATGGAAGAATTGGTGGAATGTGAATGCGGAAGAAAACTAAAGTACCCTAGAAAACTCACGGACACGATGTGGTTTACCACAAACTTAACTTCGAACCAGGGACCCTACGCACCAGAAGTAAACGCTCTAGCACTGAGTGACCGTGCCCCCTGATTATAGCGTTTAGTCTAAAGAAGACTGATAATGAAAGTGAATGATTAATTGATAGAACGAGAATATGTGAAGGCACGGGACAACCCCTAAAAACACATGTACACGAAAACCGATGTTGCCTACCACAAACTCACATAACCGGAGATTGAACCAGGGATCCAACGCGACCACAGGAAAGCGCTCTATCATTGAGCTATCGCGTCAACCTCGTCCCCATCCCCGGCTATGCTCTGACATCGATATAAATATAATTTAGGGAAGTGTTATTTTTAAGAAAGATTGTCTTTGCAGGCACCTCTTCAAGTTGTATTTCAGGTTATGTAATATTCTCATGATCTTTTCAGAAATACCTAGGTATTGTTTACCATTATATAGTGCTGTATTTCTTCGTAGAGTTAAGTCTGAAGGGTTTTCAGTCTCCTCTCTTCATTAATATCCTCATTGAATAAAATCCTGTGAGAATGATTGAGAGTAACATGGGGACAGATTTCCTTATGGCTCTACCATCAAAAAGTCGTGAAATGCATTGCCTCATTTGATGTATGGTAGCACCATCCTACTGAAAGTAAATATGTCTTTCCTCATTTCAAATGACTTGTTCAACATGGGTATATTTCATGGGAAGAAATCTTTGGACGCTCCAATAAGTTTTCTTGACATAGGACACATAGAAGACACAAAAATCGTCTGTGGGTTTAGCTGTTCTTCATGAAAAAGGGATTTTGATTGCCCAACATTGTAGTTTCGAACATTACCTCGAATAAACACTGTATTTATTCCATAAGAGTAAGTGGATCTAACATCCAGAACAATATGAAACAAATTGATATATATATATATATATATAGTCTAGTAGCTTAGCGACTGGATCATGCAAAATGTGATACCAACATACCACTTTCAGGGATGATAGACCTATTAATAAGAAGTAAATCCTGATATAGACCCAAATCGGCGGGGGTCTTGTTTTAGGTATATGACGTCATCAATATGGCCGCCAACGAATTTCGACTTAACTGAGTTTAAAAATGTATAACTCCATTACCATTGAAGGTAGAAACTTCCTTTTACCTTTATTTTGCAGAGAATACATTGTACCTTTATTGTCATTATAAATACTTGCCTTATATTGCCGCCATTTTTAAATATGGCGTCTCAAAATGGGAAAATGTTTATTTTCAAAACGATTTTCTATGTTTTATAGCAAATAACTTTGAAACTGATATGATTATGGGAAAATACTTTGATATAATCGTCAAAGGTCATTTCAATAGCTTTCGAACGCAACCACAATCATTGATGTATCTCAACAAATAACCGAGATAATCAATTTTTAGTAAGACTAAATGTCGAACTTTCGTGAATAATGTTCGAATGTATCCATAGATGTAGTTATATGGCATTTGTAGTTCCATTGGCCCTTTGATAATAGGAACATAGTACCGTTACCAGTATGTTCCTTTAAACGTGGAGAATAGCAAATCACAAGTGTTTATCTTTTGTCCGTGCTGAAAACCCTTTATAATGTCATAAATCCAAGATGGCCGCCGCGGTTTATCTCCGGTACGAGAAGTGACAATTTCTCGCCACAGAAAAATAATAGAAACATGCAACAAAAGCCAATCTCTTTCTTTGGATGTGAAAAAAATCTTGACATAACATGTGATTGACTCTTCTTTGTGTCTACAAGCCAGTATATGACGTCATAAACACAGTATGGCGCCATGGCTTACATATGGATTATGAAAATTATTTATTTCTCGCATTAGAGAAACGATAGAAACGTGCAACAACCATCAATATATTTTTTCATATGTAGAATCATAAAGACATAAGTTTTGTCTTTTCTTTCAGGCGAAAGGCGAGTATATGACGTCATAAACCCAAGATTGCCGTCGACTCTTAAATATGTGTAATGCATAATATTATATGATTTATTTTTCTCGGCCCAATTCAAATTTTGGTACACGGCCATGAACCTTGAATCATTTCTTTTTTATTTGCTGGACAATCGATTTTATTCGATCGGTGAAATTCTCTTCCTATTGTAGTGCATTGGATCAGATTTGTCCCTGGATGTTCGCCTTGGATCATATCAATTATGTCCGTTGGATGTCAGTATTCGTAAAGTCTTTGGGAGAATTGAATGTACGAAACCCACAAGTATATGATGAATTTCAGAAAGGTAATTTTGTGGAAAGAAAGACTAACAGTAAATATTCGTACATGTCCCACGACCTGTTACATGAACAATGTAATAAGGATCTAAAATGTGAAGGAGGTGCCATTGGTCTATTTGATAATGGATGTGCTCTTCTGCGTTGGATGGTTTCGGGTCCAGTGATTGCAGGATTACTAACCGAACTTGAGAAAGAGACAGAAATAAGTGACGATTCAGATTATCACAGTCATCATGAAGATACAGACGCTTTTTCCTCTAAGTTCAAAAAACATGTGAAAGCTTTAATAAATGCATGTGAAGATGATGACAGAAATACATTTGCTCAAGAAAATTGTGTCCTAATATGCGTTGCCACATATGCTGTTATGGATGAGAAAGCAGCTGAGTCTGTCTTCAAAGCAGAAGAATTGGTAAAGCAACAGGACAAACATTTGTTCGGAAACGGCTCATCGAATGCCAGACGCCTTTAAGAGAACCGATTAAAAGAAATAAACTTTCGCTTTTTCACATATCGCAAAAAGAAGGAACGAAGAAAGGACTCAAGGAGTCAATTTTAAAGAGTTACTGTAACCTGTTTTCTCGCTTATACATAGCTTGTCAAAGTCAAGGTGGAAACATCAAAGATTTCTTTCCTCACGAAAACCTTTCGTACCCTCCGTCGCTCTCTTCAAATGGTGAATTGTGCAAGGGAGCAAAATCAGATATTATTTCTTGCTTAGAACCACTTGGAACATCACAATACGATGTACCTAAGTGTATCGTGTGTTATATTTGATGAAGCAGTATTAGCTCACATGCTGAAGTCTATTCCGGGACAGACGTTTTCTATGTATTACACTTACACATTTCAACCATTTTTAGAAAAGTTTGCGAGTGATGTCGTCAGAATAGACATAGTCTTTGACAATTATGAACCCGACAGTCTGAAAAAAGAAGAACGAGACCAACGAGGAAAAGGACCAAGAATACTTGTGAAAGACTCCACACTGACTCCCAAAAAATGGGCATTGTTTTTGAATAATTCTGAAAACAAAACTGATTTATTTTGACTTCTGTGTAAACACTCACAGAACATAAGTGATTCTGGTGGTAAGAGAGAGATTGTGTGTGCATGTGATGATACCGCAATCAGCAAACTCTTAATATGGACGTGATAAGCCTTATGCCCTGCAAATAAGAAGAAGCAGATACACGCATGTTCTTACATGCATTGCATGCCAGCAACCACGGACATAAGAATATCTCAATTAAAACTGTCGCTTCTGATGTTGTTATTGCCGTTGCTTTATTCTTTGAGCTCAATGTATCACACTTGTGGATTGAATATGGGAGTGGTAAAAATAAGAGATATATTCCTGTCCACGAAATTGCAACAAGCCTAGGAAAGTCTCACTCAAAAGCCCTGCTCTTTTGGTACGCATTTGCAGGGTGTGACACAGTGTCCGCTTTTGGTGGTCATGGCAAGAAGACAGCTTGGCAGGTGTGGCAAGAATTCCCTGAAATAACGGATATATTTATTAAACTTTCAGTTACTCCTGCTGAAATTTCAGCTCAGGACTTTGCAGTTCTTCAACGCTTCACCGTACTCCTGTACGATCGCTCTAGTTCTTTACTAAATGTTAAAGACTGTCGACAAAGATTAATGACGAAAAAGAATTGTTCTTACGAAGGGATCGCACCTACATAGACAGCCTTATTTCAACATTGTCTGCGAGCTGCCCTACAGGCTGGGTATTACTGGTCTCAAGCTCTCCAGAAAGTGCCCATAATAC
Organism: Thermobia domestica; assembly: GCF_964235325.1. NCBI lineage: Eukaryota > Metazoa > Arthropoda > Insecta > Zygentoma > Lepismatidae > Thermobia > Thermobia domestica. The sequence goes on from NC_137456.1 coordinate 260,375,372, forward strand.
CCGAAATTTGAAAGGGGTTGGAAGAAGGTGGATCATGGTTATTATCCTCTGTGGTCCTTACTTCCAGAATTTTCTGCGCACTGTAGAGAACTTATTCGCTGTGGTTGCAAGACTCCTTGTCAACATTCTTGCAAGTGTCAAAACTTGGAGTTAGTGTGCACTTTGTTGTGTACCTGCGATGGACAGTGTGATAAAGTAGATCGTTTTATTGTGAGTTGATCTTGTCTAAATAAGAAACGTGATTAACAAAAATTACTTCCCCTAGTTCTCTGAAGTACGTTTCAGATGTTAAGTTAATAGTCATACTATCTCACAAATATTTTCTCTTCCAAATTCTTAACATATTTAATTGTATAACTGTTTATTGTGTTGCAAATTTATCTCTCGCTGATATATTGTTAAATTTATACATTGAGTCTGTTTCATAAACATTTTAATACAAACTCCAAAAATATCAAATAAATCGGGGCGGTGGTTTGAAAACGTGACGCCTTTTGCCTCGAGCTATTTTGTAAAATAATATGAAAAGCATAATTTTCAGACAATTACATTCTCAATGGACTGATTAAAAATATTTTAAATGTAAAATATGTCTTTCGAAATGCACAGTTCCCATATTCCTTGAAATATTCATTTAGCGCAAATACTAGTGCAAGCCTTATACTTTCATATAGCGCATAATTCTTTGTTTAATAACATGAAAAATATTCACTTTCGGACAATTAGTATTAAAGAAAATATATTTCAAATTTATTTTCGAATAATGCATAATTTCAGCTTTGTTAGTTTTTCAAACGATGTCATACACTTAAACAAGACAAATACTAACCTTTGGGCGCAAACACGATACACCTTTCTGTTACTTCATGATTTAACTTATTTAAGGAGAAAAAATAGTTGCTTTGCACGTTTCTATCACCTTTCTTAGGTGAGAAAGGCACAGTTTTCTTCATGCATATTTAAGAGTCGAAGGCAATCTTGGGTTTATGACGTCATATACTTTCGCCTCAAAGAAAACACAATAACTTATGTTACTTTTTGATTCTACATATGAAAAAAGATATTGGTAGTTGTAAGTTTCTATCGTTTCTCTAATGCGAGAAATAAATAATTTTCATAATCCATATGTAAGCCATGGCGCCATACTGTGTTTATGACGTCATATACTGGCTTGTAGACACAAAGAAGAGTCAATCACATGTTATGTCAAGATTTTTTCACCTCCAAAGAAAGAGATTGGCTTTTGTTGCATATTTCTATTATTTTTCTGTGGCGAGAAATTTTCACCGGAGCTAAAGCGCGGCGGCCATCTTGGATTTATGACATTATAAAGGGTTTTCAGCACGGACAAAAGATAAACACTTGTGATTTGCTATTCTCCACGTTAAAAGGAACATACTGGTAACGGTACTATGTTCCTATTATCAAAGGGCAATGGAACTACAAATGCCATATAACTACATCTACGGATACATTCAAACATTATTCACGAAAGTTCGACATTTAGTCCTACAAAAAATTGATTATCTCGGTTATTTGTTGAGATACATCAATGATTGTGGTTGCGTTCGAAAGCTATTGAAATTACCTTTGACGATTATACCAAAGTATTTTCCCATAATCATACCAGTTTCAAAGTTATTTGCTATAAAACATAGAAAATCGTTTTGAAAATAAACATTATTCCAGTTTGAGACGCCATATTTAAAAATGGCGGCAATATAAGGCAAGTATTTATAATGACAATAAAGGTACAATGTATTCTCTGCAAAATAAAGGTAAAAGGAAGTTTCTACCTTCAATGGTAATGGAGTTATACATTTTTAAACTCAGTTAAGTCGAAATTCGTTGGCGGCCATATTGATGACGTCATATACCTAAAACAAGACCCCCGCCGATTTGGGTCTATATCAGGATTTACTTCTTATTAATAGGTCTATCATCCCTGAAAGTGGTGTGTTGGTATCACATTTTGCACAATTCGGCCCTTTTATGCTGCTAAGCTACTAGACTAATATATATATATATATATATATATATATATATATATATATATATATATATATATATATATATATATATATATATATTCGCATTAACTACTCGAGTTTCAAATTTTGTTCAGTAAGTCGTGGTTCAATAATGGCATTTATCATTATATTCATTCATCATTCTAACGTACTTCAAATACACCGATTGAAGAAGGGGTCATCCTAATAGCGAATCACTAAGCACTTTTTTGCTTTTTTGGAAAGTGAAAATCTAATCAACCAAAGTTGTTGACCAATTGAAAAAGTGAAATTTCTATGAGTCCCAATTTAAAATGGAATTGAAGTTGCATGATTTGATATAGCAAAATCAAGAGACCTTGAAAGCAACTGCAATTATCGGGAAAACCATTACTATTAAATTTCGCTTAAATCTATTTTTTTCTTTGTGGTGAAGACGAGGCAGAACTGGAATTCCTGTTTTTCCTAAGGATAAGATGAAAAATGTGCTGTAAAGTGCTGGAGGGTGATTAGGTACAACAGGAATTAGGGAGGACAGGAAGGAATCGATCTACATAGAGCAAAAATGATAAGCAATAGCAAGATGCGGTTTTTCGGAATCGATTTAGCGTTCTAAGGATAGATACCTTCTTTTCTCTTAAAACCCTATTCATACCGGAAGTGTTAGAAATCAACTACTTCCAGTTTCAATGTTGATCGTTGTAGAGTAAAAACGGTAACAGATGGATGAGAATCAGTTTTTTGCAGTCAATTATGCGTCCGAAGAATGTATTCTACCCACACTCCAATTTCTCTATTTAAAATCATAAGTGATAAAGAAATCTATTACCCCTTCTGGTTCCAATATTGATTAAGAAACTCACACCATACACAGTGGCGGATCTAGAAGTAAAAACTTGGAGTGAAGCCAGAACCCACACTGTTATAGATATATCATGAGTTTACTACAAACTATCAAAAATATATAAATAACAAATTATTTTGTAAGTCAAAAAAAGGGGACCTAGGTCTCCCAGTTCTGGCCTGGATCGCCACTGAACATACATGCCAACTCCTTCACTTGGTGCATACGTGACGCTGCTACTTTTTATTCATATAAATTAATTAATAGATTTGAAAAATCCTTGGAAATGATCACATATTTTAGACTCATTATTATTCTCGATAATCGCGGATTGTGTTATTTTTTGTGGCAACAACAGCCAGATATTCATGTGATTGAAACACAAACTACGTAGTTTGTCCCTGTTACTTGTTCATTTGTTTGCGTCTTGTCATTGACCGAAGATTTCTTTATTGCACCTCCCGTGGTTCACTTTATCTGTTTCCCATTCTGGATTCTGATAGCTGCCTCCGCTGGAAATAGAAATAGTGAAGAGAAATGTATTTGTCGTAAGAAACAAGAGTACATCATGCAGGGCTTCATCCTATTTCCTTTACGTCATTTCCGACTGTTGATCGACAAAGCTTTGCAAACGACAAGAACATTTAAGAAGGAAAACTCTGGAGTGAATTGCATTTTAGAGACGTTATGTATCAGTATCTGTATTTATAGCTATGCTGAAGTATAAACACATGATTTTGGTGCGTCAATAATGGAACGAACGGGCCACAAACGTCACGACTCGAAAGACAGTTAGACCTATGAAGCGGTGACTCGAAGTGCGCAGCAAGAGAGGCCTATGATTCGGAGTGTCTCGGTGTGACCGAGAGACGGCGTAACATCGTCATACACATAGGGAGCGTGTGTGAAGCTACTAATATAATTCTTTAAAAAAAAGCACGGTTCTCTCCTCTCTCTCTCTCTGTTTTCTCACTAAATCTATAATTTCCTTTCTTGCTTGTTGTGAGTGTCAGTGAATTGCACCGAAAGATAACTACAAGATTTAACATACTATAAACAAATCAGTGATAGAAATAAAAAGTTACATTATTTTCTTACGAGGAATAGTCAAAGATTAATCGACCGAACCTATAAAGTTCGTCGTTTATTAGAATATCAAATATTGAGCTGTGCACATACATTTTTTTTTGTTAAATCTTCTTTTGTATAGTCTATGTTTAAAAACCACGGTTTTATTTTTCAGTATGGGAAGAAGAATAACATGAAATGATATTTCAAATATTCAATGCATGGTATTTTGGTTAAAAATGTCACACTGGAAATCATACAAGTGAATGTTCGACCTCTAGTAGTTGACATCATTAATCCACTATGAAATTCTTCAGTAATATTGGTTATTTCCATGTCGCAGGGTCTGTTTCTGGTAAGATCGGACCTGAGCAGAGAAACCCAGACCGTATGACCCGGGCAGAAGTCATTACCCAGTACTCGTTTTAGAAGTGACGTATAGCGCCAAAATCCATTTGGGCTGAGGGTGCAGAAATTTTGGAATTCACATGACGTTATAACGAAATACTTTAGTTTGTATAATATTTACCTGTACCGTGGGCAAAAAGTGCTCATAAATATGTAATATACTTAGTAGAATGTTCATTTTAAATTAACAGAAAAGAAGAATGTTTTTAATATATGTAAGAGATTATTATGGGATAGTTGTGGCTATGTACATGTTATGTGTTGACCTAGTCAAGTGAATTTATGTATTTCACGGTTTTAAAAAGGAATATTTAAGACATATCAAGCAATAAAGGTGAGACTAATGATCTTTGAATATCTGAGTTGATTCTTGCATAAAGAAAAGTAATTATCGCTTCGTAACTTATATATTACAAGACGGACCAGGTTGACGACGCTTTTCTATAGAGTCGTTATAAAAATTTGGTTTACCAAACCCGGGATTTTTGAAAATTCAGTTCCCGAAGAAGGAAAGTAGGGCTGAATTTACTTGGATATTACCATTTATGAATACGAACTTAACCGTATTACGAAGCGGTAAGGTCATCAAAAGAAAAATGGATAGTGAAATAGTGCAACAGGAATCTAATACCAGTAATCCAGGTGAAATTAGTGCAACACCAAGTTTGTCATCTGAGGATCGACTTTTGTTAGCTGTGCAGCGACAAATTATGCAAATGACGACTGAGATAAAACAAACCATGGAACAGAAGCTCAATGAATCTAACACAAACATGGAACAGAAGTTCTATGAAGCTAACCAGACCATGGAACAGAAGATAGAATTGAAATTCAACGAAGCTAACAAGACCATGGAACAGAAGTTCTATGAAGCTAACCAGACCATGGAACAGAAGATAGAATTGAAATTCAACGAAGCTAGCAAGCAGTATGAAGAATTAAGTAAACGAATAGAACGGATAGAACTGAAATCAGACGATACGAAACAAACAATCGTCCAGGTGATGAACGACATATCCTCGCAGTTTGAAGAGAAGTTAAAAAGGTTAGCCGATGAGTGTCAAGAAAAGCACGATCATCAAAATCATGAAATCTGTGCTGTAAAAAAGGATTTAACGTTAATAGAATCTTCCGTTAAACATCAAAAGATCCAGTTGGCTACTATGCAGGAAGAAATTAAAACGTTACAGGCTAGAGATAACATTTATCGCAATAATCTGGGCAGTGATCGCTTCGAGTTTCCCCAATCACCGGATATAAATACGCCTTCGCCGAAATCTGAGGAGGATATTATATTAGAGGAAAATTGTCCGAAGATCACTGATGAACGAAATATAAATGGTATCATGACACAGCACGCTACGGACCGGAACAATCACACCACAAGAACAAGGAGTGAGAAAAGAAAGGTAAAGTTAAGTGTCAAGATGAGCGAAATCAAAGCCATGAGTAAATTTAGTGGTAAGTGCAATGAAAATGCTAGTTCTTTCTTAGAGAAATTCCAAGACGAATGCAATATAATGTCTATCGACCGATCACAATACATGAAATTAATACCCCATGTATTACTCCCACCTTGTTCCTTATGGTTTAAGGCAATACGTGATCACATTAGTACATATGAGGAATTTAAAGCGGCATTGATCGCGAATTACGAAAATGACTTTTTGCTGGCAAACAGAGATGCCACTCTTAGAAATCAACATTTCAATCCTCGATTGCACAAATCTGTTGTAGAGTTTGTTGTAAATGTCTATAATGAATTAAAGGTTGTTAATCCCTTGCAATCGGAATCAAGAATAATTGCATCGATTCGCAATTTGCTTCCATTTAAATTACAGCAGATCTTATTTTCCACACAGTGTATGAGTTTCAGTCATTTATTAATGCTTGTACAATGCTACGAAACTCAATACCATGCTATGAATCTAACACAATCAGGAATGGGTAAAAATAAGAATAATTCAGATCATTTGATCCCTGTTCGGAATTTGAATATCCGAAGTGTGAATAATAATGAACCGAACCTTAGACGAGTATACTCTAGCAATCAAAATGAACAAAATAGACAAGGTTATGTAGGGAATCCGCCTAACCTAATCAACCGAAGTAGACACAAAATTAATAGAAATACATGTCGAAATCCTAGAGATGCTACCAATCCTATGTATAGACATAATCAGTGTTCACGAGATGGTACTTCGTATCAAAATTCAAATCACGATGAAAGACATGTACAACCTAATGTAGAACATAATCACGATTGTGCAGTACAATGCACTTTATTAGATTCATATGCCAGTGCGAATGTAACATGATTACCGTTAACGAAATTAGGTTAAACCCATGTTGGTTATCGATTCTTGTGAATTTTCGTTTTAAAGTTTGTGTTAATATTAATAATGAAAACGATGGTTATAAATATTTGAAATGCATCTAGTTAAAGAGTTAGTAGCACCCAACATTCTTGATCAAATAAATAAGAATGAAAAATAACAATAATAATGAAAAATGTGTTTATTTAATAACAAAAAGGTGTCTTTTGTTTCTGTAAAATAAATTTATTTACTTCCATTTGATTATTCAAACGTAGGTTATGTTTAATTTTTATTCTTTCTTATTAATGTGAAGAATCATAATTCAATTTATAATTAGTTAAAGGCAAAAATTATTTTATATCAGATTGATTTGTGTTTAATTATCAAAGATTATGTTAAGAATAAGATCCATTCTATAAAATCAATTATTCAATGACTACCTTGAGTGAAATTCTTCTTTATTTTGGACATCTTAGTGCTACTATGTATACATTACAATTGCAACATCTAACTTATTTGTTATACAATGCGCCCGAAAAGAACAAATATTATTTGTCACATCATCGTTTGTAATAATGATCGAAACTAGTAATCTTGATAATTTGTGTTTCACCCTCGTTAATTATATTTCTAAGCGACGATGTTTTTAATGATAAAGAATAAATAATAATGTAATAAAAGAGAAATATTAATGAAATCAAAGATTTATTGTAAATGTATTTATGTGAATGATAATAACTAATATTTTATATATATATGAGGGTTAACCAAAAAGTAATGAAGATATATACGAGGTGTGATCAAAATATAAAGAACATATGTAATGTACGAACATTAATCTAATCAGACCAGTGGTTCTTGAATATAAAAGCCAAGCCTACTCATGACTTTTATATTCAGTCCCTTTGTCGGGCGACATTTTCTATAACGAAATACTTTAGTTTGTATAATATTTACCTGTACCGTGGGCAAAAAGTGCTCATAAATATGTAATATACTTAGTAGAATGTTCATTTTAAATTAACAGAAAAGAAGAATGTTTTTAATATATGTAAGAGATTATTATGGGATAGTTGTGGCTATGTACATGTTATGTGTTGACCTAGTCAAGTGAATTTATGTATTTCACGGTTTTAAAAAGGAATATTTAAGACATATCAAGCAATAAAGGTGAGACTAATGATCTTTGAATATCTGAGTTGATTCTTGCATAAAGAAAAGTAATTATCGCTTCGTAACTTATATATTACAAGACGGACCAGGTTGACGACGCTTTTCTATAGAGTCGTTATAACGTCCTGAAATAATTGAGCATATATTTCGATCAGGTTCTATTCTGAACTCATCCAAGTTTTCTCCTTTTCATTAGCAAACTTCTACGAATTCATGTTCGATTGCAAATTGAAAGGTAATACTCGCAACAGCACTACTGCTGGTTGATCTGTTTGAATATATATATATTATATATAATATGTGTGTGAGTTTTGTGTCACATTGTGTAACTGCTGTAGTCTTCTACACTAAAGGGATTTAAGATTGAAACCGAAAATGGATGGTCTCTTTGGTTACAACAGAGAAACAGGGTTGCAAAAAGAACCTATTCTTGAGACGCTGAATTCATGTGAAAAATTCTCGCTATTTAATACCGTTTTTGCTCTACAAAGATCAGATTTGGCACCGGAATTGTTCATAATTTATATATATATATATATATATATATATATATATATATATATATATATATATATATATATATATATATATATATATATATATATATATATATAGGGTGTTTCAAAATAACACCGACAACGTTTGAGAGGTGATTCCTGACACCAAGATGAAAAGTATAGACCAACCTGGGTACGCAAACGCTTCCTTTCGAAGTTACAGGTTGCCGAAAACATGAAAATATGAACTTTAAAGGTCCATAGCTCCAAAACTATGGGATCTACCGTAGTCGGATCAAGACTTCAGTTAGGAACTGTGCAATCAAAAAATGCATGTTTCAGCATCCTAAGGTACTCACGAACAAATTTTATGGAGGCAGTTTGACTAGGGGCATATAATTTGAAGTACTCACCAACTACCTCTATAAAAATGGTTGCGGAAGTACCGCAGGACTCTGAAACACGGATATTTGGATAGGGTACATACTAGTTCCTAGTCTTGGCCCGACTACGGTAGGTCCCATAATATTGGAGCTATGGACGTTTTAAGTTCATATTTTCATGTTTTCGGCAACCTGAAACTCTGAAAGGAAGCATTTGTGCACCCAGGTTGCTCTATACTTTTCGTCTTATCTTGGTGTCAGGAATCACCTCCCAAATGTTGTCGGTGTTGTTTTGAAACACCCGATATATATAATATAGATGTTTCTCGCTGTCTACTGCCAGTTTTCTGTATAGTGTTCAATGTTGAAACGAGAAATAGTATATATATCTACCATTTCGTATATTTCGAAATCGTATATTTCTACAATTTCTAGGACAGGATAAATGCTTGTCCTGCGACACTGAATCCAAGGCATATACTGAATACTAACAAATTTGGGGATGAATAGAAAATATTCTTGTACCTAGGGAAGCAAAATGCCTAAATATGGACCTGCCCATAGAGGAGAAACCTTGAAAAACAGCGAGAAATGCTTTTTAGTACGGATTTAGCGTTCTTAGGAATACCCTGTAGGTTCATTTTTCACACTTAACCCTATTGGAAGTGGAGTGATAGATTTTCGATTTCCGGTTTTTTATATTGGATCTTAATAGTTTGGAACTTTATTGTAGTTTCACTAAGTAAAACGAAACCCAATTAGTTTGAAATACATTTAGGCAACGTTCTGACAGAATGAGAAAAATATGTTCTGACACAATTCTGCGAAACAATCTATTACTGTTTATCTCAAGGTTAAATGTTTCCTTGAGTTACTGTAACTTCCATTAAATGATGATACGTCTAGTCTGCTTTCTGTTACACTTCGAGACATATTTTACTTGACACGTTAGGGAGTGACAGCTTTAATAAATGGGTAAAAGCTTTCTCCTGCTTACTTTCTCCCTCAACTCTCACAAGAATCTTCATATAATTGCTTTCTTCATAATACAAATCAAATAAAAGTTGCCTCATTAAGTTTCTAGATGAGTTACCTATCACAAAAGAAAATGCATGTTTCTCGCGGAATAGTATACAATCCGTAGACCTTGCTAATGGTCACAGGAGGGAACTTCCTGAACTCATCTGCTTCTGATTGGGTCTCTTCGTCATCTTCAGGTGGTCGTCTTGTTCGCGTCTTCTTCCGTGGTCTCGGCATGGCTCTAAAAACGGTCGAATTTCTAGGTTTGAGTTATGGTATAGAGCTTGTCGGGGATAGGTTTTCTCTAATTTAGTGTGCAGTGCCTCTCTATGCTATCCCAAAGAGATAATATTGCGTTCCCGTCAGCCAACTGTCACCAAAGGCTGTACAACCTATATGGCCAGCGCGAAGCTTGACTGACAATAGGGGGTCCAGCCGACGGAAAACAATGCTTATTTCCCCAGGAAGCGGTGTGTGTAGGTGTGTAGTAGAATTTTATCTTTATTAAGCACGTAAAACTCTCCTCTAATAGTACTCTTTAAAGAGCAGATTCTCGTGAGCACACCTTCGTTAACACCGCAAGGTCTCCCGGTGTGCTACAGCGTCTTCTTCAGCAAAGCACATCATCTTGTGCAGTTCTTCTTTGAAAGGCAGGAATCTTCTCGATGAGCAATCTCCCACAGACTCTCTCCTCCGCAGATGATCAGATGAGATCTGATCGAACGATGACTGAGGAAAAAATGTAGGTGGCGTACATAAAAAGGTAGGATACATGCGTCATTCCTTTAGTTTTTGGACAACGTACATCAGACGTATCACTGAAAACGCATGTTTTATAATACTTTCGGTATAAGTGTTCTATCTATACGTACTTTCGTATGAAACAATATAGGCGGTCAGGATCTCACATACATATATAACATATAGATGAGGAATGTAACACAAGTATATGCATGTGATATACGGAAAACTGTTAGATGTGAGACATCCTGCAACGGCTTGATGTAACATCTAAGGGCAGTGCGTACGTAGCATATGGATAACGTATGCTCCATACTGATTTCTGTAGGAAGCAAGAGGATTCCGTATATTTTTGTACAATATACCGCTGTTCGGAGAACGGATTTTTCTCAGTGCAGTGGTAGGGTGTTCATCTCCGGTGCATGGGATCTCTGGTTCGATCCCAGATCGCGCCAAGTGAACTTTGTGGTGGACAAACAGTGTGCGTGGGTTTTCGCGGGGTTCTTCCGTTTTCTCCAACTTTCTTCATTCTACCATTTCATTCATTTGAGATCATCACCGTCTTCTTTAGCCTAGCCGGCATAACCGTCGGACGTAAAACCCAAAGATTTCATTTCATTTATATGTGTTGAGTGCTTGTCACATATAGTGAAGTTTTCTATTTATCGATTTCCAAGTGTGTGTGTGTGTGTGTGTGTGTGTGTGTGTTTTAATCTACGATTCTTTCCGGTTGAACACTGCTCCAATTCAAGATATCTACTTTTAAACGAGTAAATACGCTAATTACTCGCCCCTATGTCTCAAAGGCCTACGTCTCTTGAGATTCATGATTTATTGCAGAACACCTTCTCCTTTACTTGTGATCAGGTGCTGACAAGGAAGGGTCACGCAGTGCTCCGCAGAGATCCGAACGAAACAATTGTGTTTGCATTTGATATGTCATAACTAGATGAATCCCAAAGATATACCTGCCACCGGGTGGAATATCGTGAGTTACAACATATTTTGTAATGTAAGAACTACAAAAATTACCTGGCAGAATAGTTTGAACCGAGTCATTTGTTCGGAAACGGTTGGGTAAATGGAAAACTTGGTCAACACGTATCCCATCATTTTCAACGACAAACTTTTTGGGGTAAAAAAAAAACTTTGTCCCATGGTCCCCCGCAGGGTCCCAGACGGGTCCAACTCAAAATTTTCAAATGGCAGGGGGGTTAAGTGGCACATCGTTTGAAAGCTGTTGTAAAATGAAAGAAAATACAGCAAGTTTCGACTCTCTACAACAATCCTGTGCAAAATGGCGACGGGTCAAATTGTAAAAAAAAAAAATAATAATAATAATAATAATAATTGAAAAGTCCATGGTCACCCTTATAAATCGGAAAGGTGAGACAAATGTGAAAACATGAAAGGAAGTGTGGCATTATTTTCAAAGTACAACGATTTAAGTGAAAACATCTTGTCCCGGGGTCCTCACATGGTCCCAGGTATGGTCCAACTAAAAAGTTCAAATGGCAAGAGAGGTAGGACATCGTTTGACAGTTCTTGTTAAGTGAAAGAAGATGGAGCACGTCTCGACTTTCTACGACAACCCTGTCCAAAATTGCGATGGGTCAAAATGTAAACAAAAGCGTAATTAAAAATCTATGACCACCTTGAATCCAAGATGGCCGCTTAAAACCTATATCGAAATGATAAGCATACCAAACTGCTGAAGCTAGGAAAACATATTTGGCATTAATATTGATTAGTAAGTGACTAAAATATGCAAAATGTTCAAAAACACGACATCTTGAGTTCAAAATGCCGCACTATGTATCGAACGCATATCCAGCTCACACCACTGGTGTTGGAGAAATGAACGTTTATGGTTATTAGCAGATATCCACAAAATATCAAAGAGTATAATCTGTAATCCAATATGGTTCCAGCGTGAAAAATGAGTTTGTATATAAATATGTTATTTCTTGGAAAACTGTGACTAAACCAGCAAAGTTTGACGCAGCTCGATGTACTGAAATGACTTACACATGTTTGGTACAACTCGCCAATCTTGCAAATGATTTTTTTTTTTGTATATTTGCTATTGCTTGTAGTATTTTGATCAAACCAATGAATGGCATACAAAAGTAACCATCACGAATACGTTACAATAGATCCCCCAACCTACTGGTGCAGTAAGTTCTTTCTGTATGAACTACGTATGACAAAATTAGAAAAATATCCGAAGGTATTCAACTTTTGTTTAGCAGTATAAGTAGGAAGTCAGAGTTGTGTGTTCATCGCATATTCGTTATATTCAAGTAAATAATGTCGGGAGAATTGTGACGAACGCAGGGCCGTGCTGGGATACTAATGAGGGCGCCCATTCAAACGATTATATATATATATATATATATATATATATATATATATATATATATATATATATATATATATAGAGAGAGAGAGAGAGAGAGAGAGAGAGAGAGGGAGAGAGAGAGGGAGAGAGACTTTGAATGCCTTTCTATATCAAAATCACCACCAAATTTGTTTTAGTATTAACGTAAATAGCTAATTTGTGGAAACCTTGAATCGAAATCCTCTTTACTAGAGAAAAACTTTTTAGTTCCTCTATTAGCATTTCTGTCAAATAAAAAGAAGCTAAAGGTATCAACAATTTAATATAGCTCTATGGCCTATGGACACAGGAGGTTCAGTGTCGCGTTTACAAAAGTTCTCCATTGATTTCTGTCCTTAGCCTACTGGACCCAGTTTCTACTTTATATTTCAATCTCTGCGAGAACCATTTTAATATTGTTCTCCCATCTGCGCCTCGGTCTTCCCAATTTTCGTTTTTCTATTTGGATTTCCAGTTAAAACTTTGAAAGCGTTTCTAATTTCTTCCATTCTGGCTACACAACCTGCCCATTTGAGCCTCCTAGCTTTGATGACCCTAACAATGTTTTTGTAAACGGTATAAAATTATGTAGTCCCTCGTTATGAAGTCTCCGCCATTCCCCATTCCCGTTCCTCTTGGAGTTCGAATATTTCACTGAGAAAAAATGTAGGTGGCGTACTTAAAAAGATAGGTTACATGAGTATTTGGACTTAACGAACAGCAGACGTATAACTGAAAACGCATGTTTTATAATACTTTCAGGATTTCGGGAGCAGCGTGGAAACACGCTCCACTCTTGTCTATCCGAGCTAAAAGCTGGCAACGATCTATTAGTTGTCGGTGCAAATCGCTCCTTCGTCCCAGGATTACACATTCACTGGGTGCAGGAGCTCACGACCCTACCAGGGGAGCCGCCCTTCCCAAATGGCCATTGTATTTAAAGGCAGACAGTCTACATCAGCCATTGGGTCTGGTAATGTACGGTGTACCTCTACCGTAACTAGAGGAAGTCCTGTATTCTTTTGACGACCTTACTGGGGGGAAGCGTCGGATTCCTCCCTGCTGAGGGACCAAACAGAGGCGGGGGAGGGGCCAATCCCAGGAATCTGGGTAACGGTTCTGATCCTGCCAAAGGGAGGAAACTCCGTAGGATATATGCTGGCACCAAACTCAAATGGTGACTTAACACGTACCATTGGGTCCGGGATGAGATACGGAAGTATCTCGACGTGTGTGTGGTACCTCTACAAGACAAGGCGGTTACCAGTTGAACGATAGAGGTAGGCAGGGCCGGAATGAACAAGCCCCCTCCGGCATCGCCTGGGGCCCCGGATTTGGGTTGGACTCTGCCGGACTGTGGTTTAGCGTGGGATTCAGTACCATGCGGGTGCCAATCCCAGGAAGCTGGGTAACGGTGAGCGTATGGGGGAGGTGAGCTTGCCTTAAAACGCTCGGGCGCCATGCCTGCAGAGCATGGTAGGACTGACTCGCTAGCAGTCTGCCTGAACCAGTAGGTTAACTGGGAAGCACTCAGGACTTTGGTCTGGCAGCGCAGTGGGCGTATCCCACTCCCTCAGAGAATGGGGGTTACATCGCTTCGGCGAGTCAGAATTAGGGGACAAATTCTGACGGTGCACTACGTGCACGAGCATTCTATAGCGTATAGAGGAATCACGGGCGTGGTGCGATACATTTGAGCGGTACCCGTCCATCAAATAGACCGAACGGTCGCGGGCATGCTCCCCATGCATGCAACTAAGCGTGGCAATAGTAGACCAATAGCATCAAAGTGTATAAGTGTTCCATCTGTACCTACTTTCTGTATGAAACAATGCAGGCGGTCAGGATCTCGCATACAAATGGACGTCTATAACATACAGCTGAGGAATGTAACATAAGTATATGCATGTGATATACGGAAAACTGTTAGATGTCAGACATCCTGCAACGGCATGATGTAACATTCTATGTAGCATACGGATAACGTATGCTCCGTACTGATTTCTGTAGTAAGAGAATAACGTATATTTGTACAATATACCGCTGTCCAGAGAACGGATTTTTCTCAGTGTGGTTTAAGAATCTTGTTTTCAAATACTTTTAGTCTGCAATTTTCTCTCAGTCAGTGACCATGTTTCGCAACCATACAGCACAACAGGCATGATTATCGTTTTATATTTTAAGCTACAAATTCCTCAACAGAATTCGCGACAACAAAAGATTTTTAACTGAATAATAACACGAAATCCCTGCTTTCAGTTGACATCAATTTTTTTAGTGATTATAGTTTAGGTCTGTTAATAATGATTCTAGATATCTCAAAGTATCCACTTTGTCGAAAGAAAATATTACTTGATATTTTAACGAATCCATAAAATGCAGTATTACAAACCCGATAAACCTCAATTTATTTAGTTTTCTCTGCATTTAGTTTTAAGCCCATATCTCTGCAAGCGTTAAGTAAGATTTCTGCATTCCTTTCTATTGTTCTATCATCCCCTATTAAATTTACCTCATAAGCATACGCCATAACCTGGTAAATACAATCCAGCTCTAGGACCTGTTTCCTGTCTTTGATTTTCCTTATAGTGTTCTCCAGAATAAAGTTAAATAATAATGGCGACAACGCATCTCCTTCTTTCAGGCCATTCTCAATGTGGAAGCTCAGGAACAAGAATTTCTCTATTCGAACCTTACTTTGGGATTCATTTAAACATATCTTTATTAATCTACCTTTTTCGGTATTGCAAATTCTGTAAGCATGTTGTACAATGCTTCCCTCCTACCCTAGTCTAAAGTCAATAATTGATGTGCCAGAATATTGTATTCCCATTTCTTTTTCACATATTAGTTGAATAGTAAATATCTGGTCGATAGTTGATCGATTTTACCTACATCCGCTCTGATAATCTACGATAATTTCATCTGCGTATGGAGTCAATCTTGCTAATAGAATGTTTAAGAAAATTTATTGGATGTTGACTGAAGAGAAATGCCTCAATAATTCTTACAATTAGTTTTGTTCCCTTTCTTCTGAACTGGAACAATGATTCTTTTCACTCTTGTGGTAATTCCTCCTTGTTCCAGATAAGGAGAATGAGTTTGTGTATCTTGCTCTACAATCCCCCCCAGCTAAAATTAAGTCAACCAGAATTTCGTCTACACCCGGAGATGTGTGTTTCTTTAATTTTTTAATAGCGATTTCTATTTCTGTCTTGTTAGGTTCTGGAATATACGGTTATACTGCATGCATTTCACTTTCTCCACGCACATTAGTGTTTGGCTGTGTTAAGCAAATCGTCATAGAAATCTTTCCATCTATTTAAGATGCTATCCTG
This sequence comes from Thermobia domestica, assembly GCF_964235325.1. Classification (NCBI taxonomy): domain Eukaryota; kingdom Metazoa; phylum Arthropoda; class Insecta; order Zygentoma; family Lepismatidae; genus Thermobia; species Thermobia domestica. The sequence continues at coordinate 260,391,551 of NC_137456.1, forward strand.
ATCAGTGAGAACTGTTTCTCTAGCTTTATTTAATATATAAGCACGAAATTGATAGCCTTTCTTAAGTCCGTTAATGCATTTATACATGTCCCGGATGTTTTTATTTTTACTATTATCTTCAAGTTAATTAATTTTAGCTTTCAAAATTCGGGTTTCTTTGTTCTAAAAGTTTTCGAAGTTTACCGCCAGACGACTGAAATTTTATGTAGTTATTTTGTTCGGATTTTCCAGCCAACGCTAGTTCTTTTGTTTTCTCTTCTCTGCTACTTTAGTGCATTCCTGGTTGAACCATGCTTTGTTCCTACGTATTTCTGCGTGCCCCAATATTTCGTTTAATAAAATTTTAATGTTATCTCTAATTTCAACCAAGTATCCTGAACACTAGTGCACTCCGCACCTTCTAAAACCGAGACTCTATTCGACACTTCAATCTGGCTCCCCTCTTACCTGACTCTCCTCAAATTTCTTTAAATTAAACCACTCCGTTTTCAGATATTGAATATTTCCTTTATTAAACGATAGTCTCTCTCTTATTATCATAATCAACTCCTCTGAACGACCGAGCATCAGTTGTGCTAGACTGTTTTCTTCTATCTACTAAAACATGATCGATTTGATTATATGTTTTTTCGTCTGGTGAGGTCAAAGTATATTTATGAACGTCGCGATGTGGAAATTTTGTAATCATCACGATATGATTTCTGGATTTGCAAAATTCACGAGTCTAACGCCGTTGTCACAATCTTCCTTATGCAGACATTTATTCCCTATAATCGGTTTGAAAATACCCTCTCGTCCCCCCTTCGCATTGAAACCGCCTAACAGAATTTTCATATGGTATTGCAGGAGATGATCAAATACCCCTTCTATTCTTTCGTAAAAACTTTTTTATTGTCATCCTTATTTTCTGTTGGGGTATGTGCATTAAAACAATAATATTACACCACCGATCCTTAAGACAAGTAAAAGAAAATGTATCGTTAACAAATTCAACCCATGTAATTGCTGATATTATGTATTCGTTCGTGAACGAAAAGCCCTAATCCTAGCTGGTAATTTTTAATTCGTTCCCCGTAAAAGAACGTAAAATTTCCGGACTAGACTCCTCCATTTCCTTCTCATCTAACTTCCTGATATCCCACTAGGTCCATCTTCTATTTCTAAACTCATTCGATACACATTTTAACGCGCCTGCCCTATAGAGACTTCTTATCTTCCATGTTCGAATTCTCATGTCGATTTTACTTTGCTCAGTTCGTGCCAAGTTATCAGTTCTGATTCGAGGGTTCTGCGAATATATCTGAACCATCCCTTTTTTCTTTACAGGATGAGTTGTTAGCCGACACACCAGATCCCCAAACTGAAGGACCACCCCTTGTCTGTCCGCGACTGCTTATTCAGTATATTCGCAGCTAACCAGTATATCCCAGAGGCCTTCTCCTCGATCCACAACCTGAGGACGCGCCGTGCCGTGGTGACAGGAAGGCCACATTTTACGGAAATTAATACAGCTATATTTCGAAATACAACAGGTACTGATTATCCGAACACTGCTTTAAAACACACAGGAACAATCAATATGCTCACAAGTAAACCTTACGTTTGGGTGAATCGAGTTGCTGACTGAGACACATATGAGAAAGTAGTACTAAATGTGGTCAGTATTTCAATGAAGTTGTAGGTGCGAAGCTCCAGGGGTTTAGGAGATACAGCTACCAGAACATCACATGGAAGTACAGAATAGTCTTCACACAGTTGGAGGTAAAAGCCCTGTAAGACCTCTTGTAACGACAAAAGGTCAATAAGAAATATATGGGTACATATTAGGACTAGGGGGAAGTCATATAGTAAGGGTATACCTGACGGCGGCCACCTTGAAATCCGCCATTTTGAACCAGACAAAAGTTTTAAACAAAACGCATAACAGTGACACAGCAAATTTTACCATAAATCCAACGGTATAAACCTTTTTGCTTTATCATTAACCAGCACAAAATTAAATGGGAAGAGTAATGCAATAGATGACTTCGGGCGAGAATGCTGGCTAATGATAAAGCAAAAATCGTTATACCGTTGGAGTTATGGTAAAATTTGCTATTAATAAGGTGTCAATGTTATGCGTTTTGTCTAAAACTTTTGTCTGATTCAAAATGGCGGATTTGAACATGGCCGCCATCAAGGCAACTCTTACCATAGACCTAATATTTATCCACCTGTTTTATTTAATTATTATCCTTAACACAAAATTTACAAGGTGGGGTAAAGGACTAATACATATGCTGCAACAATATTTAATTTCCCTGTAGCTTTTTACCAATTGCGCGTAAATCAAAATTAACGTCACCATTGTTCTTCTGATTAAATTTGCGCCTTAAATCATGTATCACATAACCCTATTCCTATTTTAAAAACTTAACCTTAATTCAAAATGGCGGATTTCAAGATGGCCGCCGTCAGGTATACCCTTACTATATGACTTCCCCCTAGTCCTAATTCGTACCCATATATTTCTTATTGACCTTTTGTCGTTACAAGAGGTCTTCCAGGGCTCCAACTGTATGAAGACTATTCTGTACTTCCATGTGATGCTCTGGTAGCTGTATCTCCTAAACCCCTGGAGCTTCGCACCTACAACATCACTGAAATACTGACCACATTTAGTACTACTTTCTCATATGTGTCTCAGTCAGCAACTCGATTCACCCAAACGTAAGGTTTACTTGTCAGATATATGGATGCATATTAGGACTGTAAAAGCTTCGATGCCATAAAAATCGTAAATTAGAGACTAGTGTCAGTGTAGTATTTCATGAATGCATCATACGTTTGACTATCCAAATTATTCTTGATGTATTACATTGTTTCGTTTTATAGCTACATAACGTTATAATCTTTTGTAAGTGATTATACTCTTTACCAGTTCTCTGTCAATAGCAACTGTATGAATTTATAATACAAAACTGAAATACAGAAGAATATTTGTTTTTTAAAAAATGTGATATTTCGCAGAGCATCTCATGTAATGGGCGCCTTCAATTCTTCACAGCTTCTTTATTAACAATCACTATTCGAATTTATTATACAAAGCTGGTACACAGGATAACTAAAACCACTTATCTATAATGTGATATTTCGTAGGGCGCCTTATGTAGAAGGCGAACTGTACCTTTCACAGATTCTCTACCAATAATAACTGTATGTATTTATTGTACAGAACTGTGGTATACAGAAGAGTAAATAAAATCGTTCATCTTTGATGTGGACTCGCAAGGGCGCCTAATGTAAAGGGCGCACTGCACCTTTCACGGGTTCTTTACCAATAAAACTGTAACAATTTATTACTAAATCTTGTACCTTTATTTATACTGTGATGTTTCGGAGGGCGCACCGGGACACGTCCCGGTGTCCCGGTGGGCCAGCACGGACCTGGACGTGCATTAAGAACAAAACATATGTGTTGATACTGAATGAAATAATAGTTGAAGTGAATCGAAATTCAATTGTTCTTTAGTCTTCCTATTATTTATAGATACACAATAGAGAAAAATAGAGATTTAGATTTGTACTGTTATGAATGACATAGGTTTTAAGCGGCCATCTTGGATTCAAGGTGGCCGTAGTTTTTCAATTAAGCTTTTGTTTACATTTTGACTCTCCGCCATTTTGCACAGGGTTGTCGTAGAGAGTCGAGACTTGCTGCGTTTTCTTTTATTTTCAACAGCTTTCAAATGATATGCCACTCAACCCCCTTGCCATTTAAAAATTTTTGAGTTGGACCGCGTCTGGGACCCTCCGAGAACCCTGGGACAAACTTTTTATCCGAAAAAGTGTGTCCTTGAAAATGATTGAATACGAATTGTCCAAGTTTTCCATTTACCCAACCGTTTCCGAACAAATGACTCGGTTCAAACTATTCTTCCAGCTTTGTAGCTTTTATATTGCAAAATATGTTATAACTCACGACATTCCGCCCGGTGGCACGTATAACTTTGGGATTCATCTAGTTATAACATATCAAATGCAAAATACAATTGTCTTGTTCGGATCTCAGCGGAGCCACTCCGTAACCCTTCCTTGTGAGCTTTAAAATGGATGTCTATCGTGCATTTTTTTATGAATTTGGTTTCTTTACTGTTATGTGAGAAAATTCTTCGTAACACAAATGGCGTTGTAAAGTTTAGCGATTCTCAAAGTTCATATCATATAAAAGTGGCCAAAACAATTTTAAGCTATTCAAACATTTATTTCGGACGACTGTCGAAATGGCAACTCCCATTCCCGCCGATTGGCACCAAAATAGGCTCAATCACTAATGCACCGTTTATGCATGCAAAAGTTTCGTTTGTGTATAATAGGAAGTGTAAGATATTGGCTTCTAGTTTAGGCGCCAATCCCCGATCAGGGACGATTGGTGCCAAATTGATTTCAGCCGTTAGTGAATTGTTTGAGCATGCAAAATTTTCGTTTCAGCACAACACGAAATATGGAATTTTGGCTTATCTAGTTAAGTTTCAGCTCCCGTATAAACGCCGATTGGTACCAAAATTGTGTTAATTCTTAGTGCATCGTTTGCCCACGGTTGTGCTACAAAAATCTCGTTTGTGTAAAAAAAAAAAAAAATAAATAAAAATAAAAAATAAATAAAATGAATAAATAAATAAATAAAATGCGATTTGCTGTATCTCTTTTGGGCAGCACCGCCTCCGATTGACGCCGATGGGTTTCGGATATGTTTTCGACCCTTAAGTGAGCCTACGGATGAAAACAAACAAACAAATAATAATAATAATAATAATAATAATAATAAACCTATCTTTTTTCATAGAGGGACAGGATCCATACTCCCTAAAAAGTGTCATAATGAAACAAAACTTGCAGAATTTGCTCTTCACGAAGCTCTGAAAAATAACTTGTCCGAATGCAACAACATTTGTAGAGTTACGCTCTAAAAATAAAATAATTTTAAAATGCATTCTTAATAATTAAATTTTATTTTAAAATAATTTTAAAATTTTAAATCTTCAACCATTACTCAAATACAGTCATGGAAAAATTAATAGCAAATCTTTGGAAGGCCGGGACTTCCTTTATAAATCTCTTGTAAGGGAGGTAACTGAAACTGAAAAAAAAAAAATTACACATTTATACGGATTTCAAAAAAGTCTCTACTAAATATGCAGAAACGTACAATGATATACATCCCAAATTAAAGAAACTTTTATATAGAATCCAAATCTACTCACAGAAGTTACGTATCTTTACAATAATTGATGATGTTCAACAAAATATAACGTCAATTGTTAAGTGAAGTGAAAGTAAGTGAAGTTAAGTGAAGCGTACCCAATTCATTTTGGCTCAAGCTAATACTTGATTGGATGTCCACACTTGGTAATAACGTCTTTGCATCGTTGTGGCGTGGAGTTTACTAAGTTTCAGTGTTGCCACAGTCCAAGCTCTGGAATGGGCTGAAAAATAGTACCAAATGGATACAAAAAGGGCTGAATTCATTATCCTACACCAGTGTAGTACATGGCTCTATAACACGAAACTAAAAGAGGTAAAGTTCTAGAACCCCCCCCCCCTCTTCCAAGAGTTCAAATAAAGAAAGTGTTCTTCTTAAAAATTACTTTTTTTAAAAATATCCAAGAGGACCCGAACAACCATGAAAGTAGATGAAACTTTTCCCGCACGTAGAAAGTATAACAGAAGCCGCAAATTAAAGGGGAAAACAATTATCATCTTCGGTATGTATTGTAAGGAAACCAAACACGCTCTATTTCAAAGTGACCAATACACCAAAATCGTGTTATGGCCATAAATGAAAAAATACATAAAGGTAGGAACAAATCAATCATCTCAGAGTTTTTGTGTAAACAGTATATTATAATAAAATATTAAAATATAAATTATTGCACTTATCCTTTCTTATTTCACGACCGAAGAAGGATAATAGAATGTAAGAAGAATATAAGGTAAGTAAACTGACAATTGTGAAAAATGTAAAACCGATCCAGAGTCCTAGAACCTTCCCTGAAAGACATCACAAGAAAGAGATGTGGGAAGAGTCTTACTGACATTTATGAAAATGTGACAAGCATTTGTTAAATGGTGCTGAACTGGGTAGAATTGTACCAACTTTTTCACAAAACGGGCTGAAAATGCCAGCGTGGTACCAACGGGCCGTTGAATGACAAAAAGGGCTGAATTTAGTACAATTGTACCAAGTGTGGCAACAGTGCTAAGTTTTGTAGTGTCTTTATTGAAATGCAGTGTTGCCAGACGTCGTTTATTGCTTGAATTAATCCAGCTCTCGTTGTAGGATGTCTTGCACGAACTTTATCCTTCAAAACGCTCCATAAATTTTCAGTTGGGTTTAAGTCAGGCGAATTATCACGCCAAGAAAGTTGGGTAACACGACGTAAGGACAACATATAGTCTTTTATAACCCTAACACGATGACAGGGGGCAGAATCGTCTTGAAAAATAAAGGAATCACTGTTGGATAAATCTCTACCCGCAGGTATCATTGTAGTTTCAAGAATATGTTTGTAAGTTTGTGCATTAACAACACAATCACAAATGTGAATTTTACCGATTTCACTGAAAGAAAAACATCCCCAATCATTACACTGGTAGAGTGCCTGGAAGTTCTTACAGTACACGCAGAATTAAGTGCTTCACCAGTCATGCGATAAACTCTAGCGCATGAATTATTGCCATAAATGGTTATTTTCGTCTCATCACTAACCAGAACTGTGCACCGCTGGTCACTTGTCCAATCCTTGAGAGTTTTGGCCCACTCTTCGCGCCTTATTCCGGTGTAAGATATGGCTTCCTGACAGCTCTACGTGAACGCAAACTCATTGATCTTAACATGTTTCTTACTATTCACAGACAAAAGTCGACAGCAGATGTTTCCCTCCAACTTCTAGCAAGGTTTGCTGATAACTCAAACCTGTCTGCAAGACCCAATCGTCGCAGTGCACTGTTCTGTCTAGGCGAGGATTTCATTTTTCGACCAGATTTGCCAATTCTTCCACTTTTTATGCACCCTGCTTCCCTTAATCTTGGCCAGCTGCCTACCCACTGTACTTTTATTCAGTTGCATAGACCGGGTCATTTCAGCATTAGCTTTGCCATACTCGCTTAATGTTTTAATTCTAGTGGCTTTCTGTGGTGTAGTGTCACACGTTTTACCCATGTCGATGTCCGATATCAATAATTTATAAACGGTAAATCAACATTTAAGGGTAAAACTGTCACTTTCAAATTTGTCAGTAAAAGTAACACTACTAGAACAACAACATAATTAGTAGAACAACATAATTACGTAACCCAGGGCACCTACATAAGAAATAAGGAAGCAGAAACCATACTGCATACTTGGGGCATGAATTATCTTATTGAGAGCAGACCACACTCAAAGCAATATCAAGTCATCCATTAAATGAACATTTAGCATGACGCATTTGTATTTCATTTCCCACACATTTTGTTGAATATCATCAATTGTTGTAAAGATACGTAACTTCTGTGAGTAGATTTGGATTCTACATAAAATTTCCTTTAATTTGAAGTATATATCACTGTATGTTCGTGCATATTTAGGTAGAAACTTCTTTGAAATTCTTATAAATGCGTAAAATTCCAAGGAGTTGCCATGAATTTTCCCATGACTGTATATATATATATATATATATATATATATATATATATATATATATATATATATATATATAATATATATATATATATAATATAATATAATATATTAGGGATGTGGCGCCTTACAAAGGTGGAGTGTCTTCTGGAGTTCTGAAGAGACTTACCTCTGAAAAACGGGGTTGCCATAACTTATAGACAGTATATTATTTTTCTATATTTACATGTATTTTTCTTTCTTGTAGTGTTAACATTTAATACTAGTAAATGCATTGTAGATTTGTAAAACTCTTGTATTTTCTTGGTTCTCCAAATAAATAAATATTATTCTTTTCCTATTTGTCAGCAGTAAGAAGAGCATATTCCTCTATGTAATGTTCCAATCGGACAAATTTTATGGATTATGCCCCCTGTCCCCCTTGTATATGTACCGTAAATTGATAGGTTTATTATTATTTAATTGTAGGATGAAGAACTATGGGCCCTGGAAGTTAGTTCCAGTCATCCTACTCAATCTATGCTAGATCCAAGAACCGAACCATGGTATTACATGGCGAAATATGCCCTCTCTGCTCCTGTCAAATAGGGAAATTAAAATATATTATTTTTCAGTGCTTCATTGAGAACAAATTCTTCAAATTTTGTTTCATTATGACAAATTTTATTGAGTATGCTGCCTTTCCCCTTTTTATATGTAAATAGGTAAGTTTATTTCTTTGGTTTTCAATCGTAGGCCAAACAGATATGGATACTGCAAGTTTGGCTCCAATCATACCAATCTTTCTAGGCTAAACCCCATAAATTAAAGCCTAATCAAAACCATTTTGAAACCAATTGATGTTGGTGAGGTGAGTGGCGCCTAACCTAGATACCCGAATATCTCACACTTCTTGTTGTGCACAAACTAAAATTTTGCGTGCACAAACGATGTGCTAACGATTGGGACATTTCGGCTCCAATCGGCGGAGATGGTTTGTCTGTTAGACATTCTCTTAAATTAGTTTCTTGAATTCCTTATCATTGGTTTGTGCACAAACGATGCACAAACGTTTGAGACTTTTTGGTGAAATTTCGAATAGGTAACGGGGTGGGAGTGGGGTGGGAGTATGTTTAAACAGGTGTTGCATACATGCTATTTAGTGCTCTTATTTGGTTATTTTTAAAACTTTGAATTGGAAATTCTATTGTTAATTCGTAAATGTGTGTAGTAATAAGAACCACATAAGACCAAAACCAAGGTTCTTCACAACTGCGTTACGCAAGATAATCCTGACAAGTAAGTACCCAGTGTTCCTGTACACTATCCATTCTTTCACTCATATTCAATAGACACAAACAATTTAAATTGACAAATGTTAGAAATGTTGAATCAGATGAAGCGATAAGAAATAGAGTGACAGTATTAAATGCAATTTTCTCAAACTTTACTAACAAATGATTAATTTACATGCAGAATAATGCAGGAATGATTCAAGCGGAGAAAAAAAAATGGAAGAGTTTATGGGAAAATACTCCATTGAATTCTTGGAAAATATTTGTTCTAATTGTTAAAAATGCGTTCATAAGTAATTCTCAAATAATTCAATACGAAAAAGAAAAAATGGAAATATAGAAGAAATTAGAATAAAAATCTGGATTAAGTAAAATGACAGAAATATTTCATAGAGATGCGTTTTATACGCGGTTGCTAACTGCAATAAAACTGCTGTCCTTTGATCCCGATGTCGTTACTCTCAGTGGAGCTCATTGTCCTCAATGAAGTTCGTGTTAATTGATTGAGCTTCAGTCCAGTTAAGCGTAAGTCCGGAACTGGGGATTTTCGTCATCTGTTCAAAAATCTTCCGGCACAAGATTGCGTCAGAGATTGGATTGGTGGGTGTGATATAAGCATATTTCTAGCCCATTCCACGGAGGAGGAGGGGTTCACTTTTAATATACATAGGGTGGAAAGTAGTACTAAAGAAAGAGAATACTAACACACATTGAGCACGATCAGAGATTTCGTAGCTTCCGGAGAGAGAGTCATTTGTCTTTGATCGACCCACTGAAAACATTAGTGTTGGTTAGTTTATATATCTCTAATTTCTTTGTTTCTTTGTTTTTTTTTTTTAATTTCAGTTATTGTACATTTGAGAAACTAAAGGAATATCATTTAATCTTAGCAACTACGTAAAGATTTAAAATATGTTTTTCTTTGTGTTTTAAAGAGAGAAATCAAAGGAAAAAAATTCTAGAATACAAAGTTTGTAAGAAATGGTTTAAAGAATCATCTAACTTTTACGAAAAAAAACTGAATGGGTAATTTGCTGTGACTGCTGATGTGTCAAAATCTTTCGCTAGCTTCTACTATCACAATCATTCACGCTATTCATGATCATGTAGTGGTCTCATGTGGCCTGAATTGCCTCTCTTTATATCCTCATTGTGACGTTCTGAAGTTCAAACTGGCAAATAAAGTTCCGAAATATTTCTTTGAAAAGAAAAGACAGTTCAGAAGTTTTCGTTGCTTTGTCTCAGGAAGGATCATAACAATATTTGTTGTTCTTTTAACGTGTTTATTTGGATTTTCTTTCTCTTTGCCTGAAAATGTAAGATGCTCTTTAGAAAAAGAAAATTCAAGCAATTCGGATAGGAAAACAGGAAACGGACGTTTACAGATTTGCAATGAAGACAAATGGTGCGCTATGAGATATGAGTGTCGTTGAAATTTATTTTCTCCTGATTATGTCTTAAAATAAACAGTAAAAGAAGAAAATAAAGTTTCATGTGAAGTATTGTACCGTGCAGAGAAATAGTGAAGCTTTGAAAATGTGAATAGATGTAGAAATAAAGAGAAGGAAGAATAGCTGAGTGGAACAAACAAACAAACAAAGAGTCAACGATGAAGTTTCTGGAAAAGTACGAAAGATAAGAACAATATTGGAGATAATTAAGAGGCAAAAATAAAATAAAATGGAAACTTTTAGTTTTGCATCTCACAGTTATGTCCCTAGGCTAAATGTGATGAAAAGGACACGGTAGCTCAGTGAAGAACGTTTACTACTGGTGCATGGGGTCCCTGGTTCGATTCCCAGCTCAATAAGTTTGTGGTGGACAAGATCGTGCCTGTGAGTTTACTCTGGGTACTCCCGTTTCCTTCCTCATTCCCATTCCACCAGTTTTCCGTTGTCATACCTTAATCATCCATTTTCCTTAGCCTAAGGGCATAATCGTGGGAGTTAAACTGAAAGGATGTTAAATGAAATGGATGACTGATGAAAGTGAATGAATATGAAATAATTCGTGGAATGAGAATGTGGAAAGAAAGAGCGAGAACCCTGAAAAAACACACGGACACGATGTTGTCCACCACAGACTAACATGACCTGAGTTAAAAAGAGAAGGTAGTGGAAACAAGTTTGTTCGAGTTGTTTTTGAGAAAATTTCACCTTATAGTAAACTACACATAAAAAAAAACAGAGGAAAAGAAAACTGTTATATCTAGGCAATGGTGCGAGGAATGTTAGTGGGCATTTAACAGGATTACAAAGTAGGATTACTTCTTGGAGCCGAGAACCAAGGGTCAAGAGCCCGGGCTCCCCAAAGCTCATGTGGGTCCACTATTGTATTTATGAATATAACCTACAATATTTGGCATAATTTGAATGCAATTTGTCTTAAAATCCTCATATATATATATATATATATATATATATATATATATATATATATATATATATATATATATATATATATATATATATATATATATATATACCTTCTGCATCTGAATCCCGCTCCCCAATTTACATAGAAATCGGCGCCCTTGCCGAGGACTCTCTTTGTTCATTGGTCGACGCATAATTTCAATTTGGTCGTGCAAGATGGGTTGCAAGGTACTAGTTTTGTGCGAGACGTTCTGGTGATTCTTCGTGAATTAATATCATTTGCAAGAAATTCGCCGAAGAGGTTAGCAGTGTCTCAATCGCTACAAGAAGACAATGAAGTCAAAGTTGATGTTGTAGAAAAACATTCCCAGATTGACTTTGTAACCATTCTGCCCCACAAGGTAGTGTGTGAAGGTAAAATCACTGAAGTCATTGGAAAGTAATTATGACGTTCTCTGTCACAAGAAAGAAAAAAAAAATGAAGTCGGTGGGAAGGTTAGTGGATATTTTTGAAACCTAGACCAATTCAGATTTCTTATTTTGCTAAAAATGTTAAATTCAGTTTTCGGCAGGATTGAATATCTTCTTTTCAGAAAAAAATAATTGTCATACCGAGAAATCCCAACTTCGGTGGAAACTTTGTCTGCAATTTTAGTTTCACAAAGGGACATATTTCTTGAGCTGTGGAATGAAACGGAGAAAGCGGAGGAATTGAAATTGATGGACCAGTTTTGCTTAGAAAAAGGAAGATGTCAAAACGCTACGACGAAAGTAATGATCCTCATATGTATCAAACGCCCGAGGAAATGTACAGACAAATATTTTTAAAAATAATTGATGTGGTTGTGGATTCTCTAAATTGTAGATTTGAAACAAAAGTTTTGGAACTTATTTCATAACTTGAAGCTTTTGTTATCGGTGAAAGTGGTGCTGATCGAATTCTGCAGTTCTGTGGAAAAGACTTTGATAAAGACAAGCCAATCTTGCATAGGGATATGTTTCTAGATATGTGTAGAACGAAGAAAGAAGTGGACAACTCGTCAAACATCATAAATATTTTAAGTAGAGAAAACAGTGCTCCCATGCGTGAAAAACTCACAGAATTTGTAAAGTTTGTGCGGATGATTTTAACTATAGCTATTAATTCTTGTATCTCTGAGCGGTTATTTTCAGTACTTAGATGATTGATAACTTTTTTGCGGTCAACATTGACCCAAAAAAGATTGAATAAATTGGCAATTTTGCATGTTCATAAGGAAATGACTAAAAATGTTGACATTAACAAAATTGCAGACAAACGCATAAGTGCAAATGACGTAAGAAGAACTTATTTTATATTAACATTATCAACGTTAACATGACACGATTATCAGTATTATTTGGCATATAAAGTTAGTCATTTTGTAGTCGATGTTAACAACAAAATCCTTGCACAGTTCTTACTGCAATACCATTAAAATTATTTGCTTTAATGAAGTTTTTTTTTTCATTTTAATTTGAATGTGGTATTTTCTTTTAGTAACCTGTCGATAATATCATTGCCTCTTGCAATCATTGTGCATCATGCAAGTTGTTTAAAGTATACACTTAATGTTATGATTACATATGTTGAGAATAATCATTACAGTAACTTATCATTAAACTTAGACCAGGGTTTGAACACGTTTCCCTTGCGTTTAAATCAGCCATGTTATCGACTGACTTAGGGCAGTCCCAACTTATTCTTACCCGGGATGTACTTGGACCTGAAACCACAAAGTGGGGTAAATATATATCGGGTGTTGCAAAATAAGTGTTACAACTCTTGGGAGGTGACTCCTGCTACTGAGACAAGAAAAAAAGTTCTCTTGAACTTTCGGCTATCGGACATAGTTTCGGATCTACAAGGTGCCGAAAGCGTGGGAAAATGACTTTCGGATGCCAATAGTTCGGAAACTATCCAAAGTAAATAGGGCGGGTAAAAATTTCACTGAAGAAGTCACACCTGCTGTATTGAATTTTGCATGTTTCAAAATCCTACCATGCACGCGCAAGGGATTCCCCAAAGGAACATAGGGAGTCCCGGATAATCATCCAAATGAAAATTGGTCTAAATGGATATGAATTGATAGGATTTCTACCAGGTAACAATAATTCGTTTGTATTATGTCGATATCTGGAACAAATACAAAATGGTGGATACCTTCATGCCGGTTGTGAGTGGTTGCATAATCGCCAGGTACGGATGCTGGTCAACAGTGACGTTTTGAGTATTAAGTGTAACGAATTTGTACTCAAATGCTCTAGAAAGACATCTATAGTGTCTGTAGAACACAACAGATAAAGCAGGGCGATTCACATGTGTGGAAACACGTAACGAAAAATGCCCAGAAATGCACTCATACTAACAAGTAAACCTTACGTTTGGGTGAATCGAGTTGCTGACTGAGACACATATGAGAAAGTAGTACTAAATGTGGTCAGTATTTCAGTGAAGTTGTAGGTGCGAAGCTCCAGGGGTTTAGGAGATACAGCTACCAGAACATCACATGGAAGTACAGAATAGTCTTCATACAGTTGGAGGTAAAAGCCCTGTAAGACCTCTTGTAACGACAAAAGGTGAATAACAAATATATGGGTACATATTAGGACTAGGGGGAAGTCATATAGTAAGGGTATACCTGACGGCGGCCATCTTGAAATCCGCCATTTTGAATTAAGGTTAAGTTTTTAAAATAGGAATAGGGTCATGTGATACATGATTTAAGGCGCAAATTTAATCAGAAGAACAACGGTGACGTTAATTTTGATTTACGCGCAATTGGTAAAAAGTTACAGGGAAATTAAATATTGTTGCACCATATGTATTAGTCCTTTACCCCACCTTGTAAATTTTGTGTTAATGATAATAATTAAATAAAAAGCAGGTGGATACATATTAGGTCTATGGTAAGAGTTGCCTTGATGGCGGCCATGTTCAAATCCGCCATTTTGAATCAGACAAAAGTTTTAAACAAAACGCATAACATTGATACCTTATTAATAGCAAATTTTACCATAAATCCAACGGTATAACCATTTTTGCTTTATACCCTATCATTAACCAGCATTTGTTATCGCATAAACAAGTTGCTAATTTAAGGAAAAATGACCAAAATGGAATTGAGTCATATTTGAACTTGGGTCTTTCTTCCAGAAAAGTCATCAATTGCTATTAATAAGGTGTCACTGTTATGCGTTTTGTTTAAAACTTTTGTCTGATTCAAAATGACGGATTTGAACATGGCCGCCATCAAGGCAACTCTTACCATAGACCTAATATTTATCCACCTGCTTTTTATTTAATTATTATCATTAACACAAAATTTACAAGGTGGGGTAAAGGACTAATACATATGCTGCAACAATATTTAGTTTCCCTGTAACTTTTTACCAATTGCGCGTAAATCAAAATTAGCGTCACCATTGTTCTTCTGATTAAATTTGCGCCTTAAATCTTGTATCACATGACCCTATTTCTATTTTAAAAAATTAACCTTAATTCAAAATGGCGGATTTCAAGATGGCCGCCGTCAGGTATACCCTTACTATATGACTTCTCCCTAGTCCTAATATGTACCCATATATTTGTTATTCACCTTTTGTTGTTATAAGAGGCCTTACAGGGCTTTTACCTCCAACTGTATGAAGACTATTCTGTACTTCCATGTGATGTTCTGGTAGCTGTATCTCCTAAACCCCTGGAGCTTCGCACCTACAACTTCACTGAAATACTGACCACATTTAGTACTACTTTCTCATATGTGTCTCAGTCAGCAACTCGATTCACCCAAACGTAAGGTTTACTTGTAAGGAAACGTGAGTTCAAAGCGTCGGAAATGTAAGGAATAGCATCAAGAACATGAAAGCCATTGCCAATTCATCAATAATAATCCATCAATCCGATGCAATATGATCTCCACGGTTGCATACCAATAAGGATGCAACAACTGAGGTGAAATTGAAATTGTGTAAGGGGACTCACGAAGAAACTGGGTAAACTAAATGAATGTCTCTAGTGGGATCGCATGATCGATATTGAAATGTGGCCAATGTGTGTGTTGATATCAACATATAACTAATGGACAAATGTCAGCATGTCCCACTACTGCTGGGACACCATCCCACCTGCAAAAATAGGAAAATAACGTTGTATATTCTGCTATTACATCTGGTGCACTTTTTGGTAGAACGTAACTAGAACACGATGTATCAATGTCCCTCTTTGGTTGGGACATTGTCCCACAGTCGACACATATGAAAAGAAATATCTTAATCCATGGTTCAAATTCTGATAGAGTGTGAAATTAACAGACTAACTGAACCTGCGCTCTCTACATAGCGCATCATAACATATGAGCGTGAATCTTCCTATCATTCCTCACCAGGCCCGAAACCAGCCACAGAGGTTTGGGAGGGTCATAAGTATGTTAGGGGGGCCAAGTCATTAAAAATTCTCTTAGACATATCTGAATTGTGTTTTTTCTATTGAGGTCTGAAGGGGCCAAGAAAAGTTTAGCGGGGATCAGGCCTCCTAGCCCCCTCTGGTTGTGGGTCTGTTCCTCGCAACATCTGTACATGTCCCTTTACAGATACAAGTGAAAGACGTTTTGATAACAATCGGCAAGAGGTACTATATAGGGTAGATTTTTTCAATTATTTTTTCAATATCTCGCACCGTTTGCAAGATTTAAGCGTACTTCCGGTTGGAGTTTCTAATTCATGTAGAACCAGTGTTTTCTTTCTTCTTGCATGCAGTATGTAATAAGCAAATAAATTACATACCTAATTAATTGTAATGTCAATGCTATATGTGTTCATTGGGCAAAACACTCCAAACAATAAAGATTTATCTTAGCCTGAGAAATGGCTATCCTTAGTTCATCACTTGGCTATGAAACAAACGCCTGAGAGATATATATACAACCTCTATACAACTATGTTGTGTTTGAATGTATAACTTATAGGATATGATGCTTTACTTTTTTAAAATTTCAGCACTTCCATTGTACTCCTAAAAATGTAATAAAGAAATAACAGCGACGTCTTTTATATATTGAATTAAAACTGCAGAATCTATACAGAATTTGGAATCGAGCAGCAGAAACGGCACGTTTCTAGCACTTATGGTTTTCGAAAAATAAACACACTGCTGAACAAGACTGCACTTATTTAATATAAAAAACACATTTACACGTGACGTTTCCATCTTCTAGCCAAGATCCTCATCAGACGTACACTCTGTCTTGGTCGTTTTGTCTGTCTAACACTCAATAAAAGAAACCGGCAGAAAATTCAGTTGTTGCGTTGGCAACTCCACCACTATTGTGTAATTCGTGAGAGTGACAGGTAGAAATGAGATGATTTTGGCGAGCTTTCTCTCTCTCTCTCTCTCTCTCTCTCACTCACTCACTCTCTCTCTCTCACTCCCTCTCCCCCTCTCTCTCCCTCCCTCTCTCCCCCTCTCTCTGTATGTAAATGAAATCTTAAGTTTTACGTCTCACTTTTTGCCGGTTAGGCTAAAGGAGACGGTGACGATGAGAGATGAGTGAAGTGGTGGAATGAAGAAAGTGGGAGGAAACGGGAAAAGCCCACGAGCACGGAGTTTGTCCACCAGAAAGTCCACACGGCGCGAGCTGGGATCGAACCAGGGACCCCAAGCACCGGAGGTGAACGCTCTACCACTGAGCTACCGTGCATTAAAAGCTCAAGCGCTAACCACTATACCAACAAGGAGAGCTGTTTCAGGAAATGTTCGTTAGTAGGCCATTTAAAGAATTATTTTCACTGTTGTCGTAAGTCCTAAATGGATTTTAATTTGCTTATGATAAAGTAAGTTTTCAGCAAACTTTGATGCTTACGAACGAGATTATTTTCTCGTTAATCGCCTTTACACCAAAGCAACCTGAACTAATATTGGAAAATAAACTTATAATTTTCGATTTACATCGTTCTACCGTTGCAGAAAAGTGTTGCTTGCGTAAGGCTGAACAGAAAATACGATTTGAATTTTACAACCTTATCCAACTATCTACAAGAATACTAAGGATATAGCGAAGGTAACTGGACTCACTAATACACTGAATATGTATGTTGATAGAGTGAAGAATGAGAATAGCTGCATGTTATGGTGTCCTGCAGGTGAGCGTCTTACAGAACTGTGATCGACTTGATTAGGATTTTGTAAACTTCCTAATTTTGAATGCCGCACTTGACCACATTTTATTTTTTAATTCAAAAGCAGGACTGTGAAGTGCGGGGCCTTTGTCGGTTGCATAATTCCCTTATGTAAAGGCTGTCACTGATGATTCCTGATAATTCATAATTATTTTATGTTTCGAGATTTCAATATTTTTCCCTATTTATGCTTACTCTTTTTCTTTGAATGTAAGGTACTAACAGAATGCCCGTTTTTCGCGCGGGGAGAATACGTTTCATTTTGGACATAAAGGAGTGACGTTGGATTTAAACGACATCGGAAGTGCCATTGTTCGTCTCAGCGACCATGAAAACTATGGATTCAATTCTAATATCGCTCATTTTCGATTCTTTTAATATACTAATATCTCTTACACCTCCCCCCAACTTGCGGAGCTGAATTTTGATTTAAACGGCAGCGGAAGGGCCACTATACATCTCAGCGACCAAAAAAAAATATGGATTAGGCACTAATATCGGTCATTTTCGATCTTTTTTTCTATATCTCCCCCTCCACTAAGTTGCGGGGCTGAATTAGAATTTAAACAGCATCGGAAGAGTCACTGTTCATTTCAGAGACCCGAAAACTATGAATTCGACTCATTTCCGATTATTTTTAAATATCTCCCCTCACCTCCTTCTCCAACAAAATGAAAATGAAATCTTTGAGTTTTACGTCCCACGCTTATGCCGGTTGGGCTAAAGGAGACGGTGATGATGAGAGATGAATGAAATGGTGGAATGAAGAAAGTGATAGGAAACGGGAGAACCCCGAGAAAACCCCCACATACGGTGTTTGTCCACCACAAAGTTCACTTGGCGGGAGCGGGGTTTGAACCCGAGACCCCAAGCACCAGAGGTGAACGCTCTACCACTGAGTCACCGCGGCCCCCCTCCTTCCTCAAGTTGCACCACAAAGTGAAATGATGAAAACTATCCTAGGCTCGAACCTCATTTATGTTGAATATTTGATCAAGATCGTCGGGTTGTTCAAGAAGTATAAAGTCACAAACATTAGGGATGCGCACGGGACAAGATTTGTGGCTGTCTCGTCTCGAAAATATGTGTAAAAGTAATGTCTTGACTCGAAAACTGAATATTTCTCTCTTGGAAGAACCGTGTCTCGACTCGAATTTTGTCAGGAAAATCCTGTCTCGACTCATCTCGTGCTCATCCCTAACAAACATAGTCACTTTCAGATATATATACTGTATGTATGTATGTATGTATGTATACAGTACATAAAATGTGAGCGTGTAGTATTATGTGTGTCTACCCAATTTTTTACGGCACGCTTCGTCACTGGTTAATACCTAAAGTCTTGGTGTTTACAATCGCTCGAGGGAAGCAATAAGAACGCTGAAATGAGAGAAAAAGGGTTAAGAAAACTAAGGAAAAAATGAGAAGGAAAGACCAAAGTTAAATGTCGACACCAGGAAATTCCTTGAAAAGAAAGCCTTGTCTTCAGCGCTTTTGCGTAACGAGTTTCTGAATAGAAAGACAATTTAGCTGTGAATGCTGGTTGTTAGTGTTTTTGGCTTGGTGAATATAATTTATGTTTCAGAGAAAATGAATTCTTCCACTCAAGTTTGACGTATTCCATGGAATAGAAAAATATTTTTATATGTACTAGCAGAATACCCATTCTTCGCACGGGGGGAAAATATCTCCCCTTTCCCCTCCCCTAATTTTTGCATGGTCAAAATGAAATGATAGAAACTATCCAAGTCCGAACCTCAGCTATGTGCCAAATTTGTTTGTAATCGATCTCATGGTTCAAGAATTATTAACTTTATATATAATACCCCTCCCCTACGTTGTACTGTCAAAGTGAAATGATAAAAACCATTCCAGGCCTGAACATCATCTATGTTGAAAATTGTAGACTGAAAATGAAATCTGTGCTAAATACCAAAAATGGGAAAGTTAAGTTTAATGTCAAAATGTGGGCTATGTGAGTAACACTGCTCAGTGAAAATGGGGATATCTAGTATTCACTGTGAAAGTAGTTCAAATAATCCACAAAAGAATACTAGTGGGCTTATGTGCCATCAGTTCTGAAGTAAAATCTCGGCTTTTACTTAACGTTTTCATTTTGGGACTTCACACGGATTTTGTAATCAGTCTACAACTCGATCGAGATCGGTCTTGCGGTTTAATATAAGAGTTATTAAATCACGAACATAGTACTTTGATTATATATATATATATATATATATATATATATATATATATATATATATATATATATATATATATATATATATATATAATATGTAGATTTAAAACATCGTGCAAATCGTAGTTTTACGTTCAGCACCCTGTTGAGTAGAAACTAAGTTGATGGCAACAGTGTTTATTCCAGACGTTTCTCTGGGAAGCGTTCCTTTTCCCCATCTAAAGCTAAGATGAATTCTGATTACTGTCACTCTCAGGGACGGCTGCAGGATTTTTTCCAGGTGAGGGCAAAAGACGAATTTCAAGAGGGCCAAAGAACTAATTTCAAAAAGGGGACAGCAAAAGACCGACACACAAACGCAGTTGGGAATGCATGCTTATTTTGATGCCCACATGCGCTTAACACATCATATAAATATAAAACAACATTTATTTAAACATATGTCCTCATTAACTACAATACAAGACTACAATAGTAAAGCATTTAATATAAATATATTATGTCTTGTAGTAAGTGAGAGCAAATTAGTAAGTTTGATATGTATTTCCAAGAACTGAACACCTTTCGAAAATCTAAATGGAGGCAGGGGCAATTACCATCTTACCCTTCACTGCAGGCAGCCATGGTCATTTTTGTTAGGGCACGTTATTCATCAAATTTAATTCCAGTGCAGCCTCCTCGGATTTAACTTTTAGTGGCCGGATATGATTTTCTGGATAAAAGTTCGAACGGCAGAAGCGTAGGATGCAAAACAAGCGAATAATTCATTAAATCAATCGTAGGCTAAGTATAGACCGTGTTTTTACAAGATTAATGGTCATGGAACATTAAGAGTTTTTGTTAGGATATTTTACTTCCTTCATGTTTTTGTTTATCATTACCTAAAAATACACTGAGAGAAATGCATACTCCAGTCGGCATGTAAATGCTGTTTTTACCAGTTTACGCGCGTCACCTCATTAAGTAATGTTGTTTCATCCGTAGTACTGTCTACACCACCGTCCAGCGAAAATTTTGTATTGTGGGACCACCATTTCAAATCTAGAATTAACGCCATACCCATTCCGACGGTGGGAACTTACGTATATAATGTTGTGACCACCTTCCTACGGCTGTTCCCTCCTGATTCTTTCTAAATCTGTGACTCCCTACATTACGAGAGTAATATGACGTCATATCATTCTGTGAGAAGGAGAGAGAGGAAAGATGTTTTTAACACGAAATCAATCATGTGAATAAAATTATCCAATCACAGCCAGTCTAGTTCTTCTGCGACGAAAAAGTGTGGAAAAGAGGGCAGTGATGCCAATTCGGGGGAGAAGTTGCTAAATCTAGGGGGTTCAACTTTCAGGATAGCGACAAAAATATCTTTTTCGATTAGCGACTGTTTTGGTGATTTTTGAATGAGAATTTGGCGACTTACGTACAAAACTAGCGACTTTTGTGCTACCAACAACTTGTCCTATAATGAAGTACTATTAGTCGAATCAGCTTAGATATATGTTTGTTTTCCTTTTGTTTATTTAAATTAGCGTAAGCACTGATGAGCTGGGAAAGTATATAGCATGTGTCTCCATATTTTCGTTACGATTGCTGTTATCTCTTGTCCGCTAACGGAGACCAATTCCAATTTATAATGTCCTTTAGGTTGCAGAGCTTCAGTTTAAAGGCAAAAATAATACGTTAGCAAGAGTAAGTTGATAATTTGTAGAAACGTAAGTAAAAGTGAAGTGGATGTAAGATTCAATTCTTTGTTCGTTTTTCTAAACTAATTTTTGATTTTGCTGAACTGAAATTGATCATAAATTAAAAAATACATATATCGTTCTAAAAATGAAATTATTCTTAGTTACATATGATTCTTTCAATCTGAATTGACCACAAATTTAAAACATACACACACACACACACACACACACACACACACACATATATATATATATATATATATATATATATATATATATATATATATATATATATATATATATATAGTGAGGGAGAGAGAGATAGAGAGAGAGTTCCATTAATAATTTTGTTGCGACTTTTCACCCGAAATTGGAGTCATTTCATCTCCCATTTAGCGACTTCTTGTGTCAACTTGTTGGCAACACTTAAAGAGGGAAACAACTAGCTATTAACGTTGTTGCTAAGGAAGCTAGGACTAAAAAACAAGAACCATACGTTGAAGGTAATGGATGAAGAAGTAAGTATACTACTCCAGCAATGGAACCTTACAAAGTTGGTTCCAAACTTTCAATTTAACTTAAATATTAATTTGATATTGTGTATTTACTACTTCCGAAAAGAAGTTTAAAGCTCGTCACACTTATACATTGAACGTTATTCAAAGGTGCGGCGAGATGGGGAATATTGTTAACAAAGTATAAAAGTGGCGTCGATAGCGTTTAAATATTGGAGGGCACATGCTACATTCTATATGCGCAAGTAACTTTTAGCTGCATACTGAGATTTATTTTAGTTTATGTTGATTGAGCAAATTTAGTGAGTGAGTTATCTAATGCAGAGCTATTGTCAATTAATTATACGAATATGAATTTTATGCATTTCAATCAGGGAACGTTCTAGAACACAGGTCGCCCTATATAGATTAGTAGCTAGGTTGATTCCTTCCTGTAGCAAAGTTTAATATTTAATTTACATAGTATTGCCGAGCGAGCGTTAGCGAGTGAAGGCAGGTTAGAGCCCCGCAGGGCACGTTGCTTTCTGTCTTTATTACAGCTAAATGAGAAGGGGGACCTGTGTTCTAGAACCTTGCCTTTCAGTCATCAGAGTAGTTAATTTTGTTTACACCTTAAAACCGTAGGCCTACTGCTTAGTATTTCGGTACAGCTACACCTATGCCAGGAAACAATTTCTGAGGCACTACAAGTAGGTTTCATAATTAAATAAATCTATGTAATAGGGAAACATGATAATTTCCAAGACACATCAGTTTGCACCATGTTATCAATCTGTACGGATTTATTTGGGCATGCGCCAATGTAAGAACAGTCCAGAATGTAGGGAATCGTTTCAAGTAAGAAAAGAGATAAATGCAATCTTAATTTGATGGAGTATTCTTAATCTGCACCAGCATTTAAACTGAAGGTGAAATACAGAATAGGGCATTTGTGCCGTATCGTAGGACCACTTTGAAAACGAAAAAAAAAAATGTACCGCATTCACCTATATTTTGTTGGGTTGCATAAAGTTACGTCACTTTACGTTAGGGACATAGTAACTAAAACACAAAAACAGGGGGTTAAGTTCCAGAGTTGGGCGTCCGTTTGCAGCAAAATTTTTAAAATTTACAGGAAGGATATGGATAATTTGATCGTTTGTGTGCTTGATAATATATAAGAGTCTCGAAAGATCTGGTTATTTGTTATATATAAGCGGTTATAAACATGGGACTATACGGCGAGCGGAGGGAACTATTTGGCGCAAGGTAACTGAACAGTTGCATTGTGGGAAAGAAACGAGCATTTATGTTATCAAAATGGCGAGTGTACAAGGGCAATGAACTAACAGTTTAAACATTTATGAAGCAATACGTTGATAACGAGCAAAATCTTTTAAAAGTTTGTGAAGAGCACGGATTAATGAACCTAATAACAAATTGCAGAAAGTGTGGAAAAGAGATAACAGCGAAAAAACGTGGCGAAAGCGGACGCCCAATTTCGGAATAAATGCCAAAACAGAAACCAACCTGTGCTAGGTGGCCACTAAAAAGCACAAATGCTATTTAGCCGAGTCATGGCAGGAAGGCCGAGGGGAGTGAGGGGGTACATCCGAAAGGTGCAGGCGCGTCATCGACGGTGGGTGTATGCATTAGCGAGAATGGTTACAAATATCTGGGTTTTGGCGATCGTAAAAATTACAAGAGCACTTGTCATCGTTTCACACTTGCAACGCTTCACTTGTTAACATACAATATAGCTTCTGTACACTATGCAGAAATAGATTCCCGTTCAGTTAGAAGTCACTTACCTTCAAAACTCAGGCTTGTAAACTTTTCCAATTTCAAGAAGAAAATTGTGTACAACAGTTTCCTGGGGTTTCCTTTCCTTAAATAAATACTTCGCTAAATAGCCCTCGAAATGCTCTTCCTTCTTCCCCAACGTCATGTCTTTCACGCTACTATATCCTAAGAAATGTACCTCTCCGCGAAAAAGTCCTTCCGCCTCCACATACAGTACTGCTTACAACATCAAAAACAGCCAACAAAGACAACGTTCTTCACTTTTACTATTTCACTTACCTGACTTTCACTCATTCCTCCTCACAAACTTAAATAAGTTCTCCAGTTGACCCGGTAAATTTCCTAAAATTGGTTCGGCAATACGGCACTTAACCCCAGAATAGTCTCAAATAAAAGTACCACACTAAGGAATTTTTGATGTGCATTGCCCTATCCGTCTCACTTGCGTTATTGCCGTTGTAAAGACCTCCAGAATTGGGAAAAACACAATAAATGTATAATTAATATTAATGCAAATACTCAGGGCTGCGGTGACACTTCTAATGGGTCCCATATTCGATTTCAGTTTCATTCAAGTGTTTTTTTTTTTTTAGTAGACAAACACCGTAAACATGCATTTCCTCGTGATTGTCCCATTTTACTTAGTTATAAACTCTATTTTATTTACTCAACTATATACTTTTGATGTATGGTTAATGAAAGGTCATCATTTGTCCCGGAAATTCCGGGACTGTCACGGAATCGAGATCTGCGTCCCGAAAATGTTTCTCGGGACGCTTAAATGTCCCTGCTTTCAGCGAAGAAGAAAGGAAGGAAATATCATATTTTTTTTCATAAGATTAGGTATATAATTATTCTCTTCAACTTCTGAGTATGGCAGTTCAAAAGTTGAAAAATTGAAGAAAGAATAAAAGACTTGAATACATAAATCATGGATTTAATTAAGTTAAAAAAATAAACGAAAGAAGTTCTTCAAGATAACAAACGCCGCCAGAACATATTGTCAATGAATTAACAGTTCTTAAAAAAAAAAACGAACAGACAAAACGTGTTAAAGGAAACATCATATCTTGAAGAGCTAAAACAGGCTCTGAAAGCCTCGAAACGTAATAGATCCTGAGAAAAAGAAATTGCTTACCAGGGGAGAAGGGATAAATCATCTGCTTTCGTTTGCTTAACTAGGGAAGAGAAGGTCTACTAAAATGACCAAAACTGTGATTACGCAATACCTGAACAACTCTATCTAATGGAAGGAAGGAAGTTAGTATATAACACATCTTTTCATTTTAAGCATTTAGTAGCGTCCCGGATCTTCATTTTTTAAATATGGCAATCCTACAACCCTTCTGGGTTGAACGAAAAACTAATGAGTAGGTGTTAGAATTAGTATGGGAGAAAGAAAAAAAAATTAGATGTAATTAAGAGGAGGAAGAGGAACTGGTTGGGACATTGACTGAGAAGGAACTGTATTATGAGGGACGTGCTAGAGGGTATGGTGGAAGGAAAGAAAGAGGAAGTGAGGAGGATATCAAAACAGAAAATTGTTACGCCAAGGCAGAGACTAGCTGAGGACCGTGGTGCATGGGAGCTTCTCAGTTGCAGCAAGTGACCTGCCAATAAGGGTTGTGAGGTTAAAGTTGATGGGTGCTCAATATTAATTAAATATAATCAATATTATGTAGCCTAGTTTCTATAGCAAAGGTGAATTTCTGAAAGGAGCTGTGGCAGGGTTGGCTGGTTAAAAAAAAAAAAAAAAGAAAAAAGAAAACTGGTTTAAACCAGAAAACGAAAAATGTTCATAAAAGTGTAAGTGTTCGTAAAATCTTGATGAACTCATATTTGTGGGTTATCACGTTTCACTCCCTTATATTATTCGTATTATATTTAGATCCAAATTCCCCATTCATTACTCAAAGAGATTACACTACAAAAGCAACTTCTTTTTTGTATAAGTTTATGAATGTTTCTTTTGTGATTTTTTATAGTTTGTTATTATTGTTATGCAATTGGAATCAAAAGCTTAAATATTGTTTCGTTTTAATAATGTGTACTATTGATCGAAATGCTGTACTTTTTGGGGGGGTCATACAAACTCCACGAGAGACATTTATTGAAATCAGAAGTATCTTTGGTATCTATTTATGTATAAGTGGGTCAGAGCCAATTCGTATCTTTATTCACTTCTCTTACTGATATGCAAATTAAGTTGTTATATTTCTTTAACTTGGACTAATAAAAGTCGTAGTGAACTAACTTGGACTAAATTAGTTATGTACTCTGCAGTATTTTGAAATTATCCGTATGTAATTCTGTATAATGGTTTCACTTGTGCAACTGTTCATCTTTTTGTCCTTCTGAAATGACTCTTGATAATTATATTAACAAGTATGTAAAGATCAGTACAATGCATTTTTATCAGGAGTCCGTGAGTGAGTGGTAGAGTATCGCATTTGTGGCTATAATTATTCTCGGTTTCGAGTTTAAATGGAGGATAATTTCTCTTGGATGTAAGCCGAGTAGCAGTTTAGATTCCGCTTGAAGCTTATGTGACCCCTTCCGACATAACCCGTTGTTGCATAATAACTCAAAGGCGAAACAAACTTATTTATCTCCACATGTGATATAAATATATAGTGCTAATTATTTAAACCATAAAATCCTGGTTTAAACAAACAAAAAAAAAAGTTTGTGTTTTTTTCAATGAAAAAAAAAAGGTTTTTGCCCACCCTCGTTGTCAGTGTTAATCATGAATTCTCACAAATTGCTGTTGTGAGAGTTTATTTTAGCGTCCGTTTCATCACCAATACTATGTAAGAAGTGGAGCTACGCTACAACGTGCCCGCCCGCAATCGTATCCGAGTCTCGCGCCGAAGACACGATACGTGGAAGCACTAAATCAGTCTCCTATGATGTACTAGTATATAAACAGTCTCGTCTTTTAAATGCCGTTTTATTTTTAATTGTTTAACGAAAATAATTGTATTTGCAATATATTATTTTAAAAACTTTCATTTATTATAAGTATTAAACATGTTTCATAGAAACATAATAGATGAACTTCCTTTGGAGGTTCCAGGTCCATTTTCCCTCTGTGGCTACACCCCTGACAATACATCCTATGCCCTGTCGCGTTAGATCGTTATTTAATGCTGCGAATAATTAAATTACGGCTTCTAATGCTTGAACAAATGTTAAGGTAGAATTCTCTAACAGTTTCCGTTTGAATAATTTTTAGTAAAAATGTAACCACACAAGTAGCAAATATTCAACATTTAGACAGCTGATCAAGTGGTTAGCTCGCGCACTTTTGGTGCACGGGGTCTTGGGTTCGATGTCCAATGCAGACCCACTTCTTACACAGCCTTGGTTTGAAAGGGGACGCCGAACTTCAATAAATAATGACAACAGCTTGCAGCTTTTATAAAATTTAATAAAAATTGCAAATAGCATTGTTTTCGTCCAATTCCAGCATGTAGCCTAATTACTTATTGCAGTAAAATATTATTTGATCCATTTAAACTAAACATACAGCAGTTAGTGTTTGCTGGTAATTTGTTTACTTTCGTCCCGTGAGATATTTTATGTAGAACTTCCCTCGAAGGAAAAAAAGATGAAGAAATTGCTCTGATTGCTCATAAGTCTTGATTATCATAAGAACACTTTCATCAACTCATTGCTGTGTGTAAATAATTATTAGCACAAGTTATAACATTGTCTTTTTTTTTTCTATATAAGAAAACTGTATTGATATAACAGCCATGCGTTTCCTGAATGAAAGGGACATGGAGCAGCTTATTCCACAGATCGGCCTCCGTGCTAAATTCTGGGAGAACTGGACTGTTTGGTCTCAAGCTGTCGACACTCAAAATGTAAGAGCATTTCCAAATAATACTTATGAGTTGACACAGTACTTGTACAATCCGCGGCAAAAAACCTGCAACATGAGCATATAAGTTTATTGTGAAATGACGAAGTCTTTTGCTTCAAAATAAGTGTGCACGGGAGGAGGCCGAGGTTTATCCTGGCATGATTCGTTCCACTTAGACGTTATGTTCATTCCCTGTGCTGTTAGGCGTAGTTTCGCAATAAACTTACATTCTCATGTTGCAGGTTTTTTGCCGCGGATTGTACAAAGAAATTTGGTACGAAAACGTTTAGTGTGGAAAAAGTAGTTTATAGAACAAGAATATATTATAACATTCTTCTTGCATAATGTACGTTGTGCGAATAGTTGATCATGAGCATATACTTTGTACTAAGCACCCATTGAAAATGTTTCATGTATAATTACCTGCGAAGAATATACAAGTCACATCTTTGTGTTAAACAGGGAGATGGGGTTCTGTAGGAGATAGTGTTGTATTGTTACATTCTTATGGTTTTGTTTTACAATGTGTAACAACAATCAACTATTGTCAAGACTTCCAGTTTAATTGTAATTTTGGCCATTTTTTTTTTAAATCTCATACTTAGTGCTAAGCTTATATGAGGAATACTTTTTTTTTAGTTGAATATACGTGAAATGTTATATAATGAATAATATATTAACTGCTTCAAAGGTGAGTTTCGTTGAATTTTCTGCCTATTGCATTACGGTGTCTTTAGCTACGCACAATGCTGGGTCGCTCCGTGTTGTCAGATCCGAGTATTTTTTCTTCTTTTTTTTCGTTAGTTGCCTTCTGATGTCCCACACAGAGACTTTTCCTTTATTGATGCCTTGGGAAAGACAGAGAATGCAGTCAGTAAATACTTGCTTTTATTAATAGGTTTGAAATTTTAAGTACGTAGTATAACCACCCTTAGTTAGGTGATGAAGTCCAATCTCTTCGGACCGAAACTTGTAAATCACAAAGTAGTAGCCTAGAGGATGGTTACACCAATTTAGCTCTAGCAATTTAGCTCAAGATACTAATTTCCTAGAATTTTACTGTTTCATATCGTCTTTTTATAAAGTTTGTTTCTCATTTTTACTGTAAAATACTCAGCTTTTCGTGAAGCTTTTCTAATCACTCATCGATTTTTTTTTTCTCCGGACAGTGACAATTCGTATTTAATTGTTGTGGCTTGCATACGCTTTCCTGTAACTTTTAAAAAGTTTATTATTAGTGTATTAAGTTTGCTTCTGAATAATGATTCTCAACCGTACTTTCCAGTATGTATGTATTTAATATGTTTATTTGTAGGTTAATCCTTCCTTTGAACCAGAGTTTGAAGATTCCATACTGGACATATCTACGAGTGTATTAAAAGCAACAGGTGCAGAAGAAGTATTTTTACAGCGTCGAACGAACACAGCAAAAACTTTACCGGACACTTCGGAACCAATTGTTGGACGAGAAGAATTAGCAACTTCAAATCAGCAAATTCAGCTTTATGAACCACTGTGTGCAAGGAAAGATTTTGAAGTAAACAGGGAACAGGATGATAATTTTGTAAGTTATTGATATAATGAACTTTTTATTTTATATTTGTACGTATAGCTGGGCTCACTTTACGGAGCAACGTACTTCCAGACGCTTCGTAATGCACTGCTAAACGAGGCCACTTCGAAACCATAGATGTGAGAAATAACCAAGTTCTCAATGACAATTCGTTATTTTAAAAAAAAGGTACCTTTCACTCTGTTCACATACATAGTGCCAGTTTCATTGTTCTCAATTTTATCATACCATGTTTATTTTACTGTGAACAATTCCTTGTATATTCAGTCACTGTTCATACAAAAGTATTTCGACAAATTAAGTAGCAGCATTTGCACTATGCTTCCTTGAAGATTTTAAATTACCTTTCGCTCTTTATACATTACCTTTGTTCAAGCTTGTATCTGTTTTCTCGAATATTAACTCTCTTCTATTAAGCATGAACATTAGATCATCCAATATGCAATATATGTTTCGGTGATTTATATTACAGGTTCTCAAAGTACTACAGAGCTCCATGGATGGGAAAGGTCTTATTGCAGCAGGAAATACAACCGGTGGACTCTTAACACAGAGGCAGAGAAAAGAGCTTGGTGGAATAATAATCAGAGCGATCTTAGGTGATAGCACATCCTTAAAAGTTCACGCAGAAACCTTTACTAAGTTAGCTCTTGAAATAAGAAAAATATTTCCGAAGGAGCTTCCAG